>NC_088865.1:27017743-27037743 GCF_032884065.1 Artemia franciscana | reverse complement strand
TTTCGCTCCAATTCCCGATACCATAGTAACCCACAGACTGGGAGTAATATTTGCGAGGTCGTCACCAATTTTTGCATTGAAATCACCGACAAGACAAGTTATGTTATGTCTAGCTATATTACTGGCAACTGATTACAGGGTTCTGTAAAATTCTTCCTTTACATCATCGCTTGCTTCGTTTGTGGGTGCGTAACAGACCACCACAGACAGTTTTACATGCTGGCTGGCAAACCTAGGGGTAAGAATTCTGGATGAAACTGGCTGCCACATTAAAAGTGATAGACTGGTTTCTCTCGTCACCATGAGGGCAACTTCGTGTTCTCTCCTTGACTCTGGTCCCCTGAATATGATGCTTTGTTCACTTGGAAATTTTTCGAGACTTGAACCAGGTCACTGTACCTTGGAGAGTTCAAGGACCTCTAAATCGTTCTGGTTCATTTCTTTCTTAATTTGTTCTGTCTTGAACAACTAAGACATCACTCGAATGTTCCAGAATATAAATTTGAAGGAATTTTTTGCTGTCAAAAGTCATATCCAGGGGCATGCTGTTGTCATCAAAAAACATTCAGATCCAAGGCTATTCTCAATAGATGTTTCTGTTGCCTTGGTTTTTGCAAGAGTGGGTCACAAGCCCAAAGCTCAACCCTCCCTCTTTATCCTGGATTTGGAGAGGTTGCATACGCAGCCGAGGTCCAGTGACAAATACTGTGTGTAAAGAGTCATAAAATTGCAGAGCTTACAGTCCTTTTCCGCGGGGGCCGTTGGGGTTATGTCATTTCCAGAGGCATAATTTTTGGGGTTTTCAACTATGGTTAATCAAATGGGTAACTTAAATTTTCGAACATATGTCTCTGAGGCATTGCTTCCCTCCGATTTTTTGGGTCACCTAAAATAAGATAAGATAACATTTTATTAATACAAAAAGACAAAAAAACAAGAGCTAAGAGCTCATATGGCACTTGTGACGAGGTCGGAAGAGCCATGAGTCAAGAGCTCATAGAGGTCCTTCTAAATATCAAAATTCATTAAGATCCGATTACCCACTCGTGGGTTAAAAGAACCTCATTTTTTCTAACTTTTCCACTCCCTTCAGCCCCCGAGATGGCCAAATTGGGGAAAACGACTTTATGAAGTCCATTTGTGCAGGTCCCTGACACGCCTACCAATTTTCATCGTCCTAGATCGCCCAAAAGCCCCAGACTCGCCAAAGCACTGACCCCCCCCTAACTCCCCCAAAGAGAGCAGATCCAGTTCGGTTATTTCAATCACATATCTACGACATTTGCTTGTTCTACCCACCAAGTTTTATCCCAATCTCTCCACTCTAAGTTTTTTCCAAGATTTCCTGTTTCCCCTCCAACTCCTGCGCATTGTCACCAGATCTGTTTGGTATTTAAATGAGAGCTCTGTGACATGAGTTTCTTCCAAATATCAAATTCCATTATGAAATGGTCACTTGTTCTAAAGTTAAAAACGCCTCAATTTTTTTCGAATTAACAACCCCCCCCCCAATTATGTCAATCACATATCTAGAATTACTACTTGTTCTTCCCATCAAGTTCCATCCAGGTCTCTCCACTCTAAGCGTTTACCAAGATTTCCGGCTTTCAAGATTACTGTTTCCCCCTCCAACCCCCATATCCCCGGGTCCGATTCGAATTGAAAATGGAGCATCTGAGACATAAGATCTTTCTATATAACAAGTTTCATAAATATCCAATTACCCATTCATAAGATAACGATACCTCAATTTTCCAATTTTCACGTTTTCCGAGATTTCCGAATCGGGAAAAGACTATTTCTAATTTAATCTGGTCTGGTCCCCGATACGCCTGCCAAATTTCGTCGTCCCAGCTTATCTGGAAATGCCTAAACTAGCAAAACCAGGACTAACAGACCGACAGAATTTGCGATCGCTATAAGTCACTTGGTAAATACCAAGTGCCATAAAAAAACCAAGAAACAAAAAAAAAACAAGAAACAGATGCAAAGCTAAATCAGCATATTAAAAACAACAACAATTAAACAAAAAAAAAAATACTAAAATGAAAAACGGTTGCCCGCCATTCAAAACCAGCCGACACTAAGCAACGAGAGATGCTACGGACAAGGTACCTACAACAACAAAAAATCCAATCCGGCCCAGAGATGTCAATTCCATCATAAAAATGATAAAACAAAGTGCACTTTTAATTTCCAGTCTAATGAACCCTATTCCGATCTTTTCATGGGCCGAATGTGATTGGTACGATGGGTGATTGGAACGATTGGGCCCAATCGAATCCCGCGTTTGAAAGACACCATTATGTCAGCAAAATGAACAATTGATCTTCAAAATCGTGAAATGTTTTAACAGTTCTAGCATGCCTTGCTTCTAGAGAGAAATCATTTTGAAGGTTAAAACCAATTTAAAAAACTATCTGATATCAACAATAAATTAGGATAGACTAAATAGTTTAGCCACTATTTTGATTGAAGTGAAAACGCAAGGAATATAGATTTTAAAACTGTTTTAGAAGAATTAACAGAATAAAAATTCAGAAATATGTAAATTCATGTATTCATATTCAAATAAGTAAACTTCAAAAGGCATTTTCAGCACTTTCATAATATCTTGGGGACACAAACGTAAATTAACGTAGGCTAAGCGCAAAATCAACACAAAAAAGAACAAAAGAACACAAAAACGTAAGTTCAAAATGAACAAAGTGGACAATTAATTGAGACAAGATAAAGAGAAAGACATGAGAAATGTAAATGTACATGACATAATGAACAACCTAGACCCTTAGAAGTGACAAGACCAATCCTAGCTGCTGGAACAAAGGGTACTAAAAAAATGTCTGCAGCAATGATAAAAGAAAATAAACATCAAAGAAATATATAATTAAAATATTATCGAAACCGACAATTAGAACAAGTAAAAAAAAGAAATCAAAGAACATGGAAATCTGCAGCTAAAAGATATGTGTCAGCGAGAATCACAGTAACTCAAAAACGAAAGTGAAGGACAAAAAGAATATTTGCGGTTAAAAGACATGCAACAACAAGGATGGGAATGAATCAAAATAAAATGAAGAACAGAGATGTGCGATTAGAAGATATATGACAGCAAGAACAAAGAAATATGCAGATAGAAGATAATCAACAACGAGAATTGCAAGCAACAGTAGGAATCAGAACATGAAAGTGAAACGAAATCATGAACGTGAATCAAAAATGAATATGAAGAACTAAGAATGTAGGGCTAGCAGAGACGCTAAAGCAAGTATCAGAAAGTGTCAAAAACCAAAGTGAAGAACGAACAACTGTGCTGTTAGAAGACAGCAATATTATGTTACAAGAACGACATCATCACAATCTTCGATGCCAACAAAGTGAGGCGTAAAACCAGTAAAAAACTGCAAAAATACTACGCAAGTGTTGATTACAAGTCGTTGGGACTCTTCAACTTTGCATATATTCACTGTGGAGCCCTCAATTATCTTAAAAGAAAAGTAGCAAACAAAGATGATTTAATTGAGGGCTGGTGCCTGCACTTCAATAAAATTTCAAAATTTAATATACAAAGGCAGCCCCAGAAAAAAATCTATTCGGGCCCCGGACTATGAGGTCAATATGACCATCCTTGAAAAAAAAAAGAGGGAGAACAACAACACCGAATATCAAATAAAGACGCATCCTTGATTTTTCTTCTGGTAAAAATGCAAAATCTCACATTTTTTCCACATAAAACCTCTAACCTGAAACCTCTACGGTATGGTTCTCTGATGCGCTAACTCTGATGATTTGATTTTCATCAAGATAACTTGACTTTTCGGGGTGTTTCGGCCTTTTTTAAATCCGGCAAATTTTCTCTGGCTCGTAGTTTTCGATAGGTAAGATTGGATTTAATAAATTGTATATAGTTGGAATCAAACAGGTTGTGGTAACGAACTGTAAGTAAGGAGCGGCGCAGCTCAATAGTAACCGAAACTCTAAGAAATAGATTCTTGATATCATTAGATACATCAAAAGAATCGAATTTTGATGCTAGATAAGAATATGAAAAAATTCATCAAGTTTAATGTTATCCATTGAAAGTTACGAGCCTGAGAAGTGCTTCGTTTTTGAAAATAAGGGGCGGGAGAATACCCCTAAAACATCAAGTGATCTCAATGAAAATCACACCATCAGATTCAGCATATCAGAGAACCATATAGTAGAGGTTTCAAGCTCCTATATAAAAAACTTGGAATTTTGTATTTTTTGCCAGAAGAAGGTTCAAGGTTCAAGGTTCTTTTAATATAACCAATATATACAAAATATTAGGTAACTCAAGGCTGAGAGTATAGCTCGAATGCAATTCAGCTACCTTTAAGCAACACTAAATATGCACAAAAATTAAAAATCAATAGTTCTCTTAACCAATCTTGGCAGAAATAAATAAAAAACAAATCCCGTGCCGTACGATACCATTTCCATCCTCCGCGCACCACTTTGAGACACAATTAAATTTACAACTTAAAACCAAGCGAGTCATAAGACATCTGGAGGCCTCATGTGCGAACCCCGGAGACCAGCCCAATACTTAAAAAAATAATAAACATCCTTAAAAAAAAACCAAAAAAAAAAACATTTTTTCATATTATTTAGATTTATAACTTTCAATCAGCACCCTTTTCAACTTCCGTCTTATAGCATCTATGCTTACATTAAAATCAATCTCATTTTTCAATCTTTCCCAATGTAGAGGAATCAAATACCTCAGGCAAAAACGCGACCTCTCTGTAACTACCTTAGGAGTCCGCAGATTATATTCACCACGGGTTTCAACTTGTGAAGATGAAGGAGAAGAAATAAGACCCATCGATGCAAAATATCTGGGGAGCTTTTCTCGTTCAAGCTTAATCTTAAACATAACACTTAAAAATTGGACACTTTGCCGAACAGGAAGAATATTATGAAGTGAAAAAAAGGTCTCTGTTGTGGATTTTAAGGGGAAGTTTGATGGCGATGGCAGAAAAGGTTTAAGGATACGAACTGCTTTATTTTGGATAATCTGTAAAGGGGTAACATTACTTTTAAAGGTGTTCAAAAAAATAATAGATGCATAATTAAAATGGGATTGCACAAGGGAAAAGTAAATGGATTTAAGAGCGCAATATGGAAGAAGGTTTTTCAGTCTGCACATTATACCAACTCCACGGGCAGACTTTGCTCTAACCTGATTAATTTGCTCTTTCCATGACAAATTCTCATCAAACACAACTCCCAAATATCTTATCGATACAACCCTTTCACTAACAGAAAGGGAAACTGATTCTAAACTCCAGTAGCTGAGCACAAATCATTAATGTAAACTAGGAAAAGCAGAGGTCCTAATACGGATCCCTGGGGAACACCAACCTTATCTGACTGCTGTACAGAATCAGATCTAACATCATTATATATAAGTATCTGCTGCCTCCCATGAAGATACGATTCAAGTAACCTAAGGCAATTACCACGAATACCAGCATTCGAAAGCTTATACAAAAGAATTTGATGAGAAATGGAATCAAAAGCTTTCTGTATGTCTAAAAATATAGTTGCAGGCGTTTCTCCACGGTCAAGAAAATCACTAATATGTTGGACAATAATAGCCATAGGATAATCAGTGCAATGCTCTTTTCTAAATCCAAACTGAAGTTTAGAAATTTAATCAAATTTCTCAAAAAAGGAATAAATTCTGTTATACAGTGCTCGCTCTACAACCTTCGAAAAAGCAGAGAGTATCGATATAGGACGATAATTAGCAGGAAGCCTCGGGTCGTCACCTTTATGTAGGGCCACCATTCTTGCTGATTTAAATGTTGATGAATAGACACCGGTCACAAATATGAGATTAATAATGTGGCATAACACCGGTGATATAACTGGGAGTAATTCTTTGACCAAATTAGTCGAAGATCCATCAAGGGCTTCAGATGAACCGTTCTTCATTTTAGATATGATTTGTTTTAGTTAAATTTCAGTGACAGGGGAAAGGAACATGCTTTTGTCAGAGGGAGGGGGCATGTGATCTTTAAATAAATCATTATTATTATTATTCAGAGAAAGATGAGATGCATTAGCTGTTTTTTCACCGATGCTTACAAAATGAGCATTGAGCAAGTTCACTATTTCCTGCTCATCGGAAGAAAAAGTACCATCACCACGTAACATTTCATTCGGAAATGAAAATTTCTGAGACCTTCCCAACAGAGAGTTAATAAGTCTCCAAGTGTGTTTTTGATCCCCACGAGCTTCTACAAATGATTTTTCAAAATATCTAGCTTTTGCTTTCCGAATTAACTGTGTCAGGACATCTTTATACTTTTTAAACTCTTCTTTATTTTTAGTAGATGGGAATGACATAGATATTTTAAATAGCTTATTTCTTATTGAAATAGAGTGTAGAAGCCCTTGTGAGATCCATGGTTTTTTAGGGAGTTTATATTTTTTTATTTTATTGCGCGTCAATGGAAATGCCTCATCCAAGCACTCACGGAAATATTTTAAAAACAGAGCCGTAGAAATATCAGGGCATTCACATTCTAGAATTGCAGTCCATTCATTTAAATACAAAAGGTTCCTCAATTTATCCATTCCTTCCTTATCAATTTTTCGAGTTTGTTTAAATTCTTAAAATTTTGGTCTGTGATTAATTCCAACATCGCCAACTACCACACAATGGTCAGAAACATCTGTAAATATAATATGCGAAAGAGTAACGGGGATAGTAGAAAAAAATATTATCATTGAGAGTAGCCGTATCTTCCGGGTCGCAGACCTGCATGATGGTAAAAGTGATTTTGATAGGTTCATGCACAGAAACTCAAGCGATTTTTCATGCAAATGATTAGAAATTCCGGGTCTATTTGTCTGAGCTAACAATAAGTTAATATTAAAATCACCCATTACCAGAACTTGCTCAGAATTCAAATTAGTCGCATCTTCAATGAAGCATTCATAAATTCGCAAAAACTCTTGTAACGAAGCCGATGGTGATCGATAAACAACACAAACAAGAAATTTCATATTATCAATCACACACTCAATGCAAAGGCTCTCAAAAGTCATCTCTTGGTCATGCTTAGATAGTTGCTTCTTCACAACAAATGGAATATCATCCCGAACAAAAAGTCCAACTCCGCCACCCTGTCTATTTTCTCTATTATTAGATATAAATTTAAATCCATCACAATTCATGATTTCTGCATTTTCACTACTTAAAAACGTTTCACATAGGCCTAAGATACTTACCCTGTGGTTACAAAGTAACTGCGAAACAAACTCGTGGCTACTAGCCAAACCTCTGCAGTTAAAAAGTGCTGATCTTAAGTTCCCATCAATTACAGGTGTTCCTAAATCTCCTTCAAATAAAAAATCCGTAGCAGGAAGGCTAGCTAAATGATCATCATAAACACCTTTAGCAAAAGGGGAAAAATCATAATAAATATTTTTCAGATCAAGCTGATCACCGACGCGGCTCCCCAATCTTCCCCCAGACTCCCCACTACTCACATGTTATATATAAATTTCATTTTTACCTTATGTCCCAAACAGGCAAGACGAAAAAATGGAAATGGCATTGCATCACTAATCAGACAAATCGGGTAAAAAAGTGGCAGAGAACAAACAAGACCTCGAAACCTGATTTTTTTTTTCATTAGACCTACTAACACTAGAAAACTAAAAAAAAAGATTATAGGCAAAAACCGAGGTTGTAGAACCCAACATGTACACAACTCTGTGACAGAAGTGGCAAGAAAATCAATCAAAATTTCTATCACAATACTAATAACAATCACAAAGGAACAGCAAAAACTAGCCCATCACTCTTTCCCAGGGTGACGAGGCCGTGGATTTGGATTCAAGCCAAAGCTTCGAGCCCTTCTGTTTAACACGCGTAAACTTTGCGGAATCTGATTCACGTAAATCTTTTGCTTTCGCAAGAAGTTCATTTCTAGTAGCGTTTAGCTTGGGGGGAAGATCCGTGCACACACGAACTGAGTTGAGAATCCTCTGAATGTTCTGTTCGTTTACGACCGAGATCAATACAGGTGCCAGACGAGGCCTTCGATTAGTAACGTTAACGTGGCCTGACAGACGAGACGGAGCATTGGAACCACCGAGCATGCGGTAGCACTTCGAAATCTAAATGGGGTCGCTTATCTCCATCGTAACAGATAAAAAAATTTCACATTTTCTTCAACTGTTTGAGACGGCCGCTCAGTAGGCATGCCATGGATTATCAAATTCAATTTGCGGTCCTTGACATCACTGTCCAGTACCTGATTCTCCAGTTGATCACACCTTAATTTTTGATCCTCCAACTCCTTTTCCAGTTGCCCAGTTTTTATATCTCGATCGGAGGCATCCTTTTTTAGCATAGCTATTTCCCCCGTAAGGGACTGAATGGACTTGTTGATGTCTTTTTAAGAACAGATTACAGCATCAAGTTTTTCCGTTAAAATATTCACTGCTTCATCAAAGTTCTTTTGTGATACTGCACTGCCATAATCAAGGAGGCACACTCGTGCCTCTTTAAAGAGGCGAACCACGGCAATGTTAAGCGATCTTCGGTTCCAGTGGTCGCAGAGGGATAGGGAGAGATGCATTTCGTAGCCCAAGCTCCAACTAAGAAACCTGCCAAATTTCATCCCCCCCCGACTTTTCCTTCATGGGGAAAATCTGGCCGAAAGTTTCGACCCGTCAACCCCAGCCCCCCTTTAACGTTTTCCGATCGGGCTGAAATTCACAAGTTAAGGTCCCCTAGGGCCCAGGAGCTTATCTGCGAAATTTCAGCTCGATCCGATAAGTCCTTCCCTGTTTTCCAGAAACCACGCATAGCCACTTAAAGTTCATGTTCTCCTTTTGTTTTTTTTTCTGCCACGCCTACAGGTCACAGCTGACATCGGATCTGGGCGTACGAAGACTCATTCGACGCGGAATTCTCCGAGTAAAAGTGCCCTTGAAAGTTTCGTAGGAAAATCTTAACCCCCCGATTTTCTAGCTTAGAAAAACCCATTTCCCCATTGCAGGTAAAATTTTCTCTTGTAATGACATCACTTGTTTGAAAAATTCTTACACTAACAGTGGCTTGGCGCAGCGGAAGCGTGCTGGGCCCATAGCCCAGAGGTTGATGGTTCGAAACCGCTAGCTGTTAACTTTTTAAAATTTGTAAAATTAGGTAATTTTGTCAGTTTGAATTTATTGATACAGAAAGGGAGAAAATAAACATGGAAAGATGTGATCAGAATTACATATTGGAATGTTCACAAGAATTTATACTGAAGCGGGGGTAAGGCTTGATGGAAGCAAGTTAAAAGAACCATTTAAATTGATTTCCTAATTGAAGCCGTTGGTGAAATTTTCTATTGTAATAACTTGTTTGATAACAAGCATAACAGCAGCTTGGCGCAGCGGAAGCGCGCTGGGCCCATAAACCGGAGGCGGGTGGGTAAAAACCACTAGCTGCTAAATTTTTAATTAAGCTGCTAAACTATTAAAATTATCAAAATTAGATAATTTTGTCAGTTTGAATTTATTGATACAGAAAGCGAGAAAATAAACATGGAAAATTATTATTAAATTACATCCTCCATGGATTGTAGAAAAACGTACAGAAATAATACGAAAGAAAACTTCGTTTTCTTAAAGAGTTAAAGAGGCTGCGTCCCAAAGTCGAACCTTAAAACGTACAGGAATTAGGATAGGCAGTTGGGGGGCTGCCGCCCCCAAAACCCCCCGCTTTTAAAGACTCTTTTGTATAGGTTTTTTGTTGTGGGGGGCTGCCGCCCCCCAAACCCCCCGCTCTTGGCTTCGGGAAGGCCCTCTTTTAATTAACAAAAAATTGAAATAAATGAATAATGGAATAACTTCGAAAAATGTTAAACACAAGAGGACAAGAGAACCATTGCGCCGAAACTAGTAATTAGTAACAATGAAGTCCCCCCAAAACAAAAAACCAGTACAAAAGAGTCTTTAAAAGCGGGGGGTTTGGGGGGCGGCAGCACCCCAACTGCCTCTCCTAATTCCTGTACGTTTTAAGGTTCGACTTTGGGACGCAGCCTCTTTAACTCTTTAAGAAAACGAAGTTTTTTTCATATTATGATTGCAATAAAGCCACTTCCTTATTGATTTAATGCAGCATGTAATCAAGCACAGGTAAACAGTAAATCTCCGGGCGAGCAAAACCCGGTTAGCTATTTAACTTTGCAATGCGACCTAGATTGAATAATAAAATGCAGTCAAACCAGTCCAATTAGTTTTATCCTTTTTAGACTAAATGGTCTTCACATCACGAACACGAATGAAAAAAGATCATGAAAAAAGATCATGGATGAGTTTTTTTTCCTTAGGGGCAATCGTGTAGAACCAATAATCCTAGAACGTCGAGAGACGACTCGATAGGTCGGAAATCAAAAGTTCTAGCGCCATCTTCAGTGAAAAAAATATTGGAGGACATCTAGCACCCCTCCAACTCCCATTTCTCCCACAGTCGTCCGACCAAAATTGTGAGATTGCCATTTTGGTCAGCATAGCCGAAAGATCTAATGATTATGTCTTTGAGGATGACTTAATCCCCTGTAGACCTAGGAGGAAATACTGACAGCTGTAAACTTTGCCCATTGTTTTTTTGGGGGAGGGGTACGCGGGAGTATCTTTCCATAAGGAGTTTTGCTTTGGCTAAGGGAACTTTCCATGGAGGGGGAGCCGGATTTTCTGATTTTACTTAAAAAACAATCAGAAATCAAATTAACAAATCACGTTTTCAAATAAAAGTAAGAAGCAACATTAACAATTAAAACGAACAGAAATAATTATATATATTAGGGGGCTGCCCCCTCTTCAATGCCACACTCGTTACGGTAAACTTTTTTTATAACTTTTAAAAAAGCTTATTGTTCTAATTAAACGAACCTTGTGTTTCAGGAAATAAATGTCATTCTTTAATAATTGGAACAAAAGACAAACAAAAAGTTGGAACAAGACAAGCGTAAAGAGCAAGATATTGAGGAGGGGGCAATCCCCATAATGTACGGAATATGTTTTTTCCTTTTAAGTCTGCTCCTTACTTTTAGTTAAAATTTCTTTTTTGTTTAATCAGTATAAAAAGCCGATTCTTTTTCTCATATAATTTTTATCAGAGTTCTTTTCAAACAGTTCGTGGTAACGAACATTCTAACGGGAATGAAAAGTTCTAGTGCCCTTTTTAAGTGACCAAAAAATTGGAGGGCACCTAGGCCCCCTCCCACGCTAACTGTTTTCCCAAAGTCAACGCATCAAAATTCTGAGATAGCCATTTTATTCAGCGTAGTCGAAAAACCTTATAGCTATGTCTTTGGGGACGACTTACTCCCCCATAGTCCCCGTGGGAGGGGCTACAAGTTACAAACTTTGACCAGTGTTTACATATAGTAATTCTTATTGGGAAGTGTACAGACGTTTTCAGGGGGGTTTTCGGTTGGGGGAGGGGTTGACAAGAGGGGGATATGTTGGGGGAACATTCCGTCGAGGAATTTGTCATGGGGGAAGAAAATTTTCATGAAGGGAGCGCAGGATTTTATAGCATTATTAAAAAAAAAACAATGAAAAAGTAAATCTGAAAAGTTTTTTCAACTGGAAGTAAGGAGCAGCATTAAAACTTAAAATGAACAGAAATTATTACGCATATGAGGGGCTCACCTCCTCCTAATACCTCGCTCTTCAAGCTAAATTATTTTTAGTGATTTCAACTATTTATTCTACGGCTTTTGTGATTCAGAAGTCATTCTTAATGAATTGGGACAAAATTTAATCTTTAGTGTAAAGACCGAGGTACTGACGAGGGGGTGAACCCCTCATATATGTAATAAAAACATGAGATTACAAAAGTTCGTTACGCAAGCTAATTTATAAGTTACGTTTATCTTTTACTAATAAAAACATTCGCAAAAAATTAAAAGTTCTAGTTGCCTTTTTAAGTTACCAAAAAATCGCAGGGCAGCTAGGCTTCCTACAACATTCCTTTTTTTCTCAAAATCATTCGATCAAAACTACGAGAAAGCCATTTAGCCAAAAAACAAGAGCTAAGAGCTCATATGGCCCTTGTGACGAGGCATGAAGAGCTACGAGCCAAGAGATCATATGGTATGAGCTCTAACAAAATTCTATGAATCAATAGATTGATTTAAAAGGTAAATAAGAGGCTTAATGCCGTTGGGGATTTGAAATAAGAGCTCTGAGTCACGATGTCCTTCTAAACATCAAAATTCATTAAGATCCGATCACCCACTAGTATGTTATAAATACCTAATTTTTTCTAATTTTTCCTCTCCCTTTAGCCCCCCAGATGGTCGAATCTGGGAAAACGACTTTATCAAGTCAATTTGTGCAGCTCCCTGACACGCCTACAAATTTTTCATCGACCTAGCACGTCCAGAAGCACCAAACTCGCCAAATCACTGAACCCCTCCCCCCAACTCCCCTAAAGAAAACGAATCCAATACGTTTCCGTCAATCACGTATCAAGGACATTTGCTTATTCTATCCACCAAGCTTCATTCCGATTCCTCCACTCAAAGTGTTTTCCAAGATTTCCCCCTCCAACTCCCCCCAATGTCAAAAGATCTGGTCGGGATTTGAAATAAGAGCTCTGAGACACGAATTCCTTCTTAATATCAAATTTCATTAAGATCCGATCGCCTATTCGTAAGATAAAAATACCCCAATTTTCACGTTTTCCAAGAATTCCGGTTTCCCCCTCCAATCCACCCAGTGTCACAGGATCTGGCCGGAATTTAAAATGAGAGCTTTAAAGCACAAGATCCTTCTAAATATCAAATTTCATTAAGATCTGGTCACCCTTTCGTAAGTTACAAATACCTCAATTTTCAAAACTACCCCCCCCCCCCAACTCCACCAAAGAGAGCAGATCCGGTCCGGTTATGTCAGTCACGTATCTTAGACAGGTTTTTATTCTTCCCATCCAGTTTCATCCTGATCTCACCGCTTTAAGTATTTTCAAAGATTTCCGGTACCCCCAACTGCCCCCCCAATTACGCTGGATCCGGTTGAAATTTAAAATAAGAGATCTGAGTTACGAGGCTCTTCTAAATATGAAATTTCATTAAGATCCGATAACTCCTTCCTAAGTTGAAAATACGTCATTTTTCTAATTTTTCAGAATTACCCCCCCCCCCCCCCAATAGGGCGGATCCGTTCCAATTATGTAAATAACGTATCTAAGACTTCTGCTTATTTTTACCACCAAGTTTCATCCCGATCCCTCCAATCTAAGCGTTTTCCATCATTTTAGGTTCCCCCACCCCAAACTCCCCCCAATGTCACCAGATCCGGTCGTGACTTAAAAATAAGAGCTTTAGACACGATATCCTTCTAAATATCAAATTTTATTGAGATTCGATCACCCGTTCGCAAGTTAAAAATACCTCATTTTTTTTAATTTTTTAGAATTACCCCCCCCCCCCCGACTACCCCAAAGAGAGCGGATCCGTTCCGGTTACGTCAATCATGTATCTAGGACTTGTGCTTATTTTTCCCACCAAGTTTCATCCCGATCCCTCCACTCAAAGTGTTTTCCAAGATTTTAGGTTTCTCCCTCCCAACTCCCCCCAGTATCACCAGATCCGGTCGGGATTTAAAATAACAGCTCTGAGACACGATATCCTTCCAAACATTAAATTTCATTAAGATCTGATCAACCGTTCGTAAGTTATAATTAATTCAATTTTTCCATTTTTCTCCGAATTAACGGGCCCCCACTCCCCCCAGATGGTCAAATCGGGAAAACGATGATTTACAATTTAATCTGGTCAGGTCCCTGATACGCCTGACAGACAGACCGATAGAATTTGCAATTGCTATATGTCACTTGGTTAATACCAAGTGCCATAAGAACTTGCAAATTTCGGCATTGGGCTAGCAATTTCTTCTCTAATTATAAAAGGATCCAGATTTTGCAAAATAAAAGCATTCGATTGACTGCGGACATAAAAGAGCAGGTTGAATCCAAAACTACTGCTAGCTTTTCCTGGTGTAATGTTTTAAATGTTGGTCAGATTCGTGACTACCAGGCATCAATTTTTGTGTTCCAGAGCATGAAACATATATACCCTGAGTATTTTCATGATTATTTTTCCATGAATCAGGAGTACCATAATTATGATACAAGAAATTCACAACTTTTAAGCCATGAACAAAGAAGAACAGTTCGATCATCATATGTGGTTCGTAATCTGGGGCCTTCTGTTTGGAATAGTTTGCCGGCTGGCATCAGGGAGTCTGTCACTTTATATGGGTTTAAAAATAAATTGAAAACATTTTATTTAAGTAATAGATTTTGAAGGGCAGGAGGTTTTTGATGTCTTTTTTATTTCAGTTTATTGATGTGGGGTGGGGGCTGAATACCGGTAAATGATATTTAATATGATTATTTTGTTGCATTTTGTTCATGTGTATGTGTTGTTGTATTTTATATATAAGATAGGCTAGGTGGTTAATCATGAGATGTTATGTTTAAATATTTATTTATAAGATATAAATCATAATATGAAATTGCAGCACAAGTCCTTAGGAATTTCTTTTTGCTGCAATAATTTATTAGTGTTGTCATTTTTATTTATGTTTGTATTGTGGATAAAATAAAACTTACCTACCTACCTACCTACCTACCTACCTACCTTCAAATTTTTATTTTTTGGTGAAGTTAATGACGGTGGTGAAATTGCTCCTAATTAGTCATTTTACCTGTTTTGCTCCTTTTTCGAGCCGTTCCATTTCTATTTCGAATTCGCGTACTTGCTTTCTTCTTGAATCTTGAGCGACTGTTTGGATTCGACTCCCCCCTTTTACGCTTGGTTGGCTTCAAATGCGGGAAAAAATCAATTTCATTCTTTACCTTATCTTAAATACTTTAGCTTCCTTCGGGCATTCTACTTAGAGTCAGGTCTTTCTGGCTTCGCTATAAATATTAGTTTGGTGTATAAATATCTTCTCATAGCTGATGCGGAGTTGGATGAGATAGCTTTTCGAGTCCAAATAAGGTACCAGCCCGAAGAGTTAGAAAAGTTGGAGAAGAAGACTAACTTTAGCCGACAGGAAATTCAAATTATTTATCGTGGCTTCAAACAGGTATGTTGCAAGACACATTTTCTTTTGCAAATTTCAAGATATAAAAAAATATAAAAAAACTAACGGTTAAAATTTTCACCTTCTTTTTTGAATTTTTTATAATAGAGCTTAAGGCATGATTAAATTTTTACCAATGTCAATATCTAGCTAGGGGCAACTAGAGCCAATCAGATATTTCAAAGAATTTTCTAATTGGCCGAAAAATTTTTATTAAAACTTTTGATTGGGTCAAATTACTGCTAACTAATTCCCTATCTTAATAAGACGTTATTTCAAGTGCCTTTACCAAGAACAAAGAAATACATCACCCCAGTATTTTAAAATATGAATTCCTATGTTCATTTTGGGCTCAAACTATGTTGTGGGGCAGAGTTAAGAAGAAGCTGCATTAAATAGACGAATCACTCTGGAAATATAAGAAATTACGAGAAATTAGATTTTGAAGAGAGAGGTAGGAGATCTCTGCCTCCCTCCCGTATATTTTTTTGTCTGGATATATATGAGAATCTGTTTTCTATCCATCGTACAGTCTTCCTATAATGGAAAGAGCCAATTACAAGTTCAACTAATTATCAACAATGCTTAGATGTCGTTCACATTTGATGTTGCATTGAGTTTTTCTGTCTTTCAAGAAAGAATTCTTAAGTTGTTTCTCAATGAACTATAGTTGCTTTTGTGCGTCGATTGATGATACATGGGAAAAATGGTAAGGCCATAGACTTATTAATAACCTTATCCATATAGCTAATTACAACAACAATTAATTATCGACAATCTTTAGATGAGGTTCATATTGGGTGCTGCGTCGTTTGTTTGCTTTTTTTGTCTATCTAGAAAGAAATTTGAAGTTTTTTCTCAATGAACTATAGTTACTCTTGTACGTCAGCTGAGGATTCGTGGGGAAAATGGCAAAGCCATGGACTTATCCTTAGAACTGATTGCAGGAACAACTAATTAGCAACAATGCACATAAGATGTTCATATTGGTTGCTGTATGCTTCTTTTGTCTTTCTAGAAAGAATTCTGAAGTTGTTTCTCAATGAACTATAGTTACTTTTATACGTCAGTTGAGGATACATGGAGAAAAAGGTAAACCCATAGACGTTTTATAACCTTATCCACAGAGCTAATAAAAAGAACAACAATTATCAACAATGCTCAGATGACGTTCATATTGGGTGTTCCATTGTGTGTGTGCTTTATTGTCTTTCCATAAAGAATTCTGAAGCTGTTCTCAATGAACTTTAGTTACTTTTGTACGTCTACTACTCAAAATCATTTTACGTCAAAAGTATTCCCTTCTAATCAGAATTGTTTCTGTTGATAGTAATAAAAATTCTCTTCTGTATTTAAAATGTAAAATGATGGTAATAATAAAATAATAACAATAAAAATAGTAATATTAGCAATAACAAAAAATAAATGAAAGCTTATATTTTCGACATCAGTATCGCAAAACTTGTTTATTAATCCTACAGAATTGAAACTTCGTTTACATTTCTTCAGGACAATGCCTGTTCAGGGCATTGACTCTGTTAATTGACTCTGTCAATTTTTAGGAGTGGGTCACTGAATGGTATTGAAAATAAAAAACTTGATGACAAAAATTATGAGATTTATCTATTCTGGCTTACAACCGTATTCCGAAATTTGAGAACTGTATTTTCCTGCTTCAACTCCGAACTCTCTTTTCGCCAGGCCTCGATCTCCTTTCCCTGGCCAAAACTTTTCAAAATAAGCTCTGTATGGACCGGATCAAAGTGCAACTTCATGATAGACATCCTAAATTATTCACTAATCTCCTTAAAGTTGATTAATTATCAAAGTAAAAATCTATAAAGCTAGACTTACTGGCAAGGGCCAGAATTACTGAGATAAATCCAGAAGGGCCCACGTCCAAACAACGTAAAATGGCTTAAAAATATTTTGGATACTCAATGGATTCCCCCAACACACACTGCTTCTGAATAAATAAATGCTGGGAAGCATCTGGATATACATAGACTCTGTTGAGTGCGTTTTATGTTCCATTCAACTTTCCTTGAAAATTTAAACTTAATACCCTATTTCGTCACTGACATATTGCATTTATACTATTCTAGCAACATGAATGCGCTTAAACTCTTTTAATTTAGTTCAATAATAGTGGTAGTAGCATTAATAGTAGTAGTAGCAGCAGCAGCAGTAATAATAGTAATAATAATAGTAGTAGTAGTAGTAGTAGTAGTAGTAGTAGCATAGTAGTGTTTTTATCAGTAGTAGCAGTAGTTGTAATAGTTGCAATAACAATAGAAGTGGAAGTAGCTGGCACAGTCACAGTTGCAACCAACGTAGTAGCAGTAGTGGTACTAGAACGTTTCCAGAGTCCAAATAGTCCAAATGCCACGAGTAGTCACAGTCCCAACGATTGCCGTCACAGGTAGTCTAAGTTGTAATTAGAAGTAGTCGCAGTCCAAAGAGTTTTTGCAGTTACAGTCACAAGTAGTCGCTTGCAGTCGTAAGTATTCACAGTCGCAAGTAGTCATTGGCGCAACCACATTACATGCATAAAAGTAGTTGTTATTTGGAAATATATAGAAATTTTTCAGGATGGGGGGATTTTTCTACGGTTGGGATTTTACACAGGGGAATTTTCTGTTCGGAGGATATTTTCTTGGAGAATGTTCAGAGAAATTTTACGAAGGGAATCAAAAAATTTGCATAATTTCAAATAAATAAAGAAAATTACATAAAATTAAACAAAAAACAAGGGTTTTTCACCTGAAAGAAAGGAGTAGTATTAAAACTTCAATAAAACAGAACTTATAACATAAATGAGGGGGGCTGCTCCTTCTTCACCCCTTACTCTTTACGCTAAAGTTTGACTTTTTGCCCTAGTTCGGCAAGAATGACTTCTGAAACAAAAAGGCCGTTGAATTTGAATGGAGTTTTTTTTTAAAGAACTAAAAGACTTTGAAGAGTGAAATTTAGGAGTAAAGAGCAAGTGTTGAGAAAAGGGCATTCCCCCTCAAATACGGAATAATTTGTGCTCATTTTAAGTTCGAATGTTGTGCTTTTTTTTAAGTTGCAAAAAAATGTGTTTTTTATTTAATTCTTAAGAAAGGATTCACTCTTAACATCAAAAATGCGAAATGATGAGTCTTGGCCTTTTTCACCCACTGTCCAGCCAATTGTGCTTAGGTGGTTGTTTGCTTTTTATTGAATTAAACAAGAAAAAAAAAGTTTTTTAACTGAAAGTAAGGAGCCACATTAAAACTTAAAACGAACAGAAATTACTCCGTATGTGAAAGGGCTGTTCCCTCCTCGAAGCCCCGCTCCATACGCTAAAGTTTGACTCTTTCTCTCAACTATACTTTTTAAAACAGTAAAAAACTTTAGTGTAAAGAGCTGGGCGTTGATGAGGGAACAGCCCCTTTCATATACAGAGTAATTTCTGTTTGTTTTAAGTTTTAATGTCGCTCCTTACTTTCAGTTAAAAAAACTTGTTTTTCTTATTTAATTTCTGAACCATTTTGAATTAATGCATGTTATAATTACGGCTCTCCGCACATGAATAATTAAAACGAAATTTTTATATTAATTTTTTTTGGCTAAATGGCTTTCTCATAGTTTTGTTCGGACGATTTCGAGAAAAGAAGGAGCGGAGGAGTAGGCCTAGTTACCCTCCAATTTTTTGGTAACTTAAAAAGGCAACTAGAACTTTTAATTTTACGAACGTTTTTATTAGTAAAAATAAACGTAAGTTACGATTTAACTTACGTAATGAACTTCTAAATTCGTATGTTTTTATTACGTATATGAGGGGGTACGCCCCCTCGTCAATACCTTGCTCTTTCCACTAAAGCTTAAATTTTGTCCCAATTCCTTAAGAATGACCCCTAAATCACAAAGGCCGTAGAATAAATAGTTGAAATTAATAAAATTACTTTAGCGTAAAAAGCGTGGTATTAGGAGGAGGTGAATCCCTCATATGCGTAATAATTTACGTTCGTTTTAAGTTTTAATGCTGCTCCTTACTTTCAGTTGAATAAACTTTTTCATATTTATTTTTTCATTGCCCTTTAAAAAAATGCTAAAGAATCCTCCGCCCCCTTCATGGAAATTCTCTTCCCCCATGACAAATTCTTCCATGGTAAGCTTCCCCGCGTAACAAGCTTCTCCAATTAACCCCCTCCCCTCAACCTCTCCCCCCACCAAAAAATCCCCCTGAAAGTGTCTCTACATTTCCCAATGACCATTACTATGTGATAACACTTGTCAAAGTATGTAACTTGCAGCCCCTCCGACGGGGACTGTTGAGGAGTAAGTTGTCCCCAACAACATAGTTTTTAGGTTTTTTGACTATGTTGAATAAAATGGCTATCTCAGAATTTTGATTCGGTGACTTAGGGGAAAAATGAGTGGTTGAGGGGGGCCTAGGTGCCCTCGAATTTTTTTGGTCACTTAAAAAGGGTACTAGAACTTTTAATTTCCGTTAGACTGAGCCCTCTTGTGACATTCTAGACGACTTGGTGGATACGATCACCCCTGGTACGATCACCCCTGGGCTCTTAACTTTTGATGGGTAAAACAAAACTTGATGGAACTTATATATTTAAAATCAGCATTACAATGCGATTCTTTTGATGTAACTATTTGTATAAAAATTCCGTTTTTTAGAGTTTTGGTTTATATTGAGCCGGGTCGCTCCGTACTACAGTTCGTTAACACGAACTGTTTGATAGTTTATACTGTAACTACATTTTCCCCCTCCTTTTTTGCCTTTATACATTGCTTGATTTTCGTACTAAGTGGGTAAGAAATAAACTATTATTAATATGATACTTACGAATTCTTATATGAAATTAAGCATATTAATA
>NC_088865.1:26622102-26712375 GCF_032884065.1 Artemia franciscana | reverse complement strand
CCGAAAGGACTTTGAATAGAAGATCAAATGATATATATCTTATTTCCCTATCTGATTTCTTTCTTCTTCTTTTTTTACAAGATAAATTTATCGCTTCCTTCATCATATTGAGTGACCAGTTAATAAACATTGCAACCATATTTGAGGACTCTCAGTTGTACAACAACTTAATTTGAGAAAAACTCCCAAACATAAGGGCTTTGGGTTAGGGTAAGATCGCATATATAGTTGGCAATTGTTTTCATTTCGGAAGGTGCATTAAAATGTGAATGATGAAACAGAGTAAAAGAAAAAGTAAAAAGATTTTTCATTTTAGGTCCAAATAAACATCAGTCAGCTGTTACTTGTCTTCAATTTAATAGGAAATTTGTCGTTACTTCGTCCGATGATGGAACAGTTAAGCTATGGGATCTCAAAACAGGTAACCAATTTTATTTGTCAATGCAAATTAAGAAGTTTTACTGACTTGTCTCTGGATAATTCAGTATTGAAGTGGAGGAGTTCGGGGAAATAGCTTTCAACAAGGTTGTTTTCATTGGGCAATTCGAAAAGAAAAAAATTGCATGACAATTACTGTGTCACAAAGACTGTTTAGTTTATGATCCAAGAAATTTTAGGAAACACATTCAAGTAAAAAAATAAGAGTTTTGGTTGTGTACCTCTTTCATTTTTGCTCTCAATGGACTTGCTGACTTATGTAAAAACATGAACATGCCAAAAAAAATTTGAAACTGGATTTCTGTTTTACGTTCAGCCTTCAATATTTTAAATTATTAAGTGAAAAAGCTTTTTGTCTTGAAAAAGCCCTAACTGAAAAAGCCCTTCTGTGGTAAATGAATTTATCAACAGGTGAGAAAAAAAATAAACAATAAACCTGTTTGGAGACCAGATCACTGTTTTACATAAAAATTATCTCCTAAAACTGATAAATCGCCTCTTTATTTATTTTTTTCCTATCTATACGTGGACTTTCTTTTCTTGTGGTAAATAAATTTATGAACAAATGAGTAAAAGGAAAAACATTAAATATACTTGGGAACTTATTCAGTTTGATACAGTGGGCAACAGGGCTTTTGATGCTGGTTTCTGTATGTATTTAATGAGGTGAACTCAAATTCATTAGTTTTTGGCTTGGAGCTGGGAGCTTAATATGAGCTCAGAGCTCATTAAAATGGGGCCTAATAGGCCAAATAATGGCTCAAAATGTTCACTCAGCCTCATTCATGGATCGTCTAAGGCAGAATCCTTCCTAAGTTGTATTAACTTCAGACCATCAAAAACTCTAGCTTTTATCTTTTCTCTGGTCACACGAGGCACCTTTCTTCGGATGCATGCTAAGCATGATCCGTTTTCATATAGAGCATTTATAAACTGCTTCATTAGACCTAGCTTATATGCAGTGGAGGGAGGTTGATTTTCTTTCGTGCAACTAAAGGCTCACTTACGATACTCTTGTTCCTAATGGGGTCACTCTTTTTCACCTAGTGTTTTTTTTGTCTGTGCTATCCCAAAGACATAAGAAACAAGGGAATTTGGTGTAGCCTCTTTGCTGTCCTAGAAGAAAATTTACCATTTATAAGTCCACACAAATCGCTCACTGATGCTCAGAATACTTAATTTTTTTCGAAACTAAGGCCGCAGCGTCATATTCTTTCATTGTTTTCATAGATTGAGCAATTGGTATGAATCTAAATTTGTTGCCTTTGTGTAAAACTCCATTCTGACTTCCCTTGAGACTGTCAACAAATAAACGCCACTCATTCGGAGAATTTTTTTTATACTTTCTTTTTCTAGAAGGCCTTCAATATCACAGAATATAAGATTGTGTCCTTAATTGAAAAGGGCTAAGCAATCCTTTTCTCTTTTGTGGTAAAGTGTGATCTTGATTTCTTGCTCCAGTAAGCTTGGGTACTCTCCACATACATAGCGAAATCCATCGGGATGATTCACACAACTTCTGCTTGAACTGGAACTCATTATTGTAATCCTAAAGCATATTCACAATAAAAGCACATCAACCTAGTTTTAATTTTTTTTTTTTTACTATATCCTAATGAAAAACATTGCTTCATAGACACAGTCACCTAACCGCCACGGCGAGAACCCTCCAGCTTGCCAACTTCAGTGTCATTCCTCATTCCGTTACCCAGATAAAAATACGGGAATTACTTATAATATCATTATACATCATTGATTTAACAGTAAAATTAATTGTGGATGTAAGTGCTGTATTTTAAAAAGCATAGCTGATACAAAAGAATTGCTTTCATATCTTGATTCAGCATCCAAAAATAGCAAGAATCAACTTAAAAAAAAAGCCTTGGTGCCAAATGATACTATGAAAATACTAAATGGCTTAGGCTACCTAGAAAATATTAGAGTTTGATGTGAAGTGCCCACAAGAAAACATTTTAAATTAGTTTGATTTCAACTTTAAAACTGATATTTATATATATATATATATATATATATATATATATATATATATATATATATATATATATATATATATATATATATATATATATATATATATATATATATATATATATATATATATATGTATGTATGTATGTATGTATGTATTTAACTTTATTTGGAATTTGATCGCAAGACACTAAACAAACAGAATTTAGTGCAGCCCTCTTAAGCATCCTTCGCCTGTCACATTAGTATTCTAAGGATATGAGTATTTAGATGGTCAATCTGGGGGTGTTCGAATTAAATAATGGACACGGGCCCCGACGGAAAATTTTCCAGATGGGGGGGGGAGATACCAAAATAGCAGTGGTGGTTGAGTGACAGGGAACATATTTCCGGACATTGTTTCGTAGAAATAAGTTTATCTTTAAATACTTTTAGGAAAAAACTCTCAAAGTTATTGCTTTGGTAGATTATAACAGATGTAGACTTGTCTTTATGCAATTTCCTACGAATTGTTTACAAAAGAGTAGAAATACTTGAAAATCATCTTGCTTGCATAGATACCATGTTCGATTTTATAACGGCCATGTAAAGTGTACCTCTTCCATAACAGGACAATTCTCCCCCTCGAACTTACGTGCCTTATATATTCAGACATTAAAAAAAATAGAGTAAGGAAAGAAAACAAAATTTAAACTTACTATACAGCTGTCAAAATCGCCCTCTGTCTTTTTATTGTCCTATTCAATTAAATAAAATGAACTAGTTAAAAAAAAATCGTCACAAGGGCATCTTATGAAATAGTTGGTTATAAAAAAAAACTGTGAGTAAAAAGTGACATTTTTAGTTTGATGGAAAATTTATCAAAACTAAAAATGGAATTCTCATGACAATTGCTATACCGGCAGTATTGGCTTTTTATGCTGATTCTAAATGTATAAAATTCTTTCTAACATAATCCAAATAATTCTTACAAGCACAAAATTGTTCTTACAAAATACAAAAATGCTTTACACAATATATAAAATTCTTTCAGTTTATTGTACCCACCCAAAACCAAAAATCTAAGAAAATCTGCCTTACTTTTGAAAAAAGGGAAACGCCCCCCAAAAATCGAGCGATGTTATTGAAAATCTCTTTATTAGATACATCATGTCAAAGAACCCTACCGTAGAGGTTTCAAGCTCAAGTCTTCAAAACATGGAATTTCGCTTCTTTTTTTTTCGAAGAAACATCGTCGATGCATGTTTATTTGTTTTGTTATTCCCCAGGGGTGATTGTGTCAAGCTGAAGGTCCAAGATAGTGGGAAGGAGCTTATCCAAACGTAAATCCAAAGCACTTTCTAAGTGACCGTGCAGATTGGGCCAGGGGAAAGTCTTGTTTTTTGCCATTTTAGGGCACCAAACTACGACTTTATCCCAAAGGAGACGAATTTATAATCAATTGAAAAATCTGAGATGCTAACTGATTGAAAACGTCAATAGCTACATGTTAGGCTTACCAGTTGCAAAAGAAGTAATGTCACACGGTGGCAGTACTGGATTCAACCAAGTTGTTTCGCTTTATTTGTAATTAAATTAGACTACGTTTGGCGATATGTAATTGCGTGTCAGCTATAATGATGGGGGGGGGTCAGTCATTTTTTAGGTGGGGTAGGGTAAATTCTTAAAAAGTATAGTTTAATGGACAAACTGCTTACTCTTCATGATGCTTCAGATAAATATTGAAAGAGGTAGGGGGGCTAGGAATTAATTAAATTGTTTTCCTGTCCAGCTAAAATGTTACATTCCCATATCTACCAGCACAGAGGTGGAAAATGCAAGGCTGGCCATCATCAACCTCGCCAGAAAATTTCTTCGGGGTTGCAAATACTGCTAGTTTTCAGCAATTTTAAGCCGTAATATTTTTTCTTTTTCTATTTGTATGAAGTACTTCAATGTATTTAAACAAATGTATGTAATGTATATATCGGTAAGAAAATACTATTGTAGAGATTGTGATGACTTCAGTTATGCAAAAGATCAAAAGTCTCGCAGAATTTCCATCCATACAAGCAATAATACTCCTTTTCATCCAACTGAAATTCTTTAGTAGTAATATTAACCAGAACTTTTTACAAAAATTCCTATTCATCGCCAATTTTTTAAGTACATTCAAATTTTATCCAAAAACTGAAATTGCAATTTTAAACTTGGGACGGTACGGTACTAATCAACGTACAATTATTGATTTGCATGTTTTAAAAGCAATTAACCAGGGTTTTAAGGGGCTTCAAATTCTGTCTTGGTTAGGCCTAGGTATAATTTGGAAAACAATTAGAAATTAAGTAAAAAAGAGAACTTTTAAACTGAAAACAAGCGATAGATTTAAACCGATTCGAACAGATTTTTCTCTATATAAATGGGTTGTCTCCTCCTTGGCTCCTTACTCTTTACTGTGAATTTGGGTTTTGTCTAAATCGTTTAAGAAAATTTGTAATTGAAAAAAAAAATTCAAAAAACTAAAAACCTTTGTTTAATGAGCAAGGTGTTGAGAAGGGGGCAGTTCCCCTTATATACAAAGTAATTTATATTTATCTTAAGTTTTAAATTTACTCCTTACTTTAGTTGAAAACCTTTTCTATTTATTCAATCACATTTCATGAAACTGTAGTCTTATGAAAACAATACTTCTGGTAACGCAGAAAAACCGATCAATGTTTCAATGATATCTGTTTTGATTTTGATGGGTAGTCAAACAGTTAGTGGTAACGAACTGTAAGTAAGGAGTGACCCGGCTCAATACACCGAAACTCTAAAAAACGAAATTTTGATGCCAATACATATATCAAAAGAATTGACTTTTTATACTGATTCCAAATGTATAAGTTTCATGAAGTTTAGTCTTACCCATCAAAAGCTACGAGCCTAAGAAAACTTGTCCGATTTTCGAAAAAAGGGGAAAGACCCCTAAAGTCATAGAGTCATAATGAGTATAATGAGTAAAATTTAATGAAAAGCATACCATCAGATTCAGCGTATCAAAGAACCCTATCATAGAGTTTTTAAGCTCGTATCTGCAAAAATGTGAATTTTTTTGCCAGATAAAGATCACGATTGCGTGTTTATTTGTTGTTGTTTTTTTTTTTTTTTTTTTTTCTCCCAGGGGTGATCGTATCGATTCATTGGGCCTAGAACATTGGGAGAGGATTAATTCTAACAGAAATGAAAAGTTCTAGAGTCTTTTAAGTGACCAAAAAATCGGAGGGCAACTAGGCCCCCTCCCGTGCCACTTTTCTCAAAATCATCCGATCAAAATTTTAAGATAGCTATTTTATTCAGCATAGTTGAAAGTCCCAATAACTAGGTCTTTGGAGACAAAATGGCCCTCTACAGCCCCTGGGGAAAGGTTTTTAAGTTAGACAATTGGCCGATTGCCCCGATTGCTTACGTATAGTATTTGTTATTGAGAAGTATGCATACATTTTTCGGGTCGGGAGGAGAGGGTGGAATTTTCTGCTGGGAGGATTTTGTATGGGGAGTCTTTAACGATTCAATTTTACTGGTGGATATGTTAACGGTAGTTGTCTAGGGTAAATTCTCGTCGGGATTAAATTGCCCAGAGGATATTTCTGTGGGGAGGGGGATTCTTCCGTGTAGGTGGAGCCAGATATCCCGGCGTAATTTAAAACGATCAGAAATTGAATAAAAAAAGTTTTTCAACTGAAAGTAAGGAATAACATAAAAACGAGCGGAAATTACTACTTATTTGAAGGGGCTGCCCCCTCCTCAACCCCTCTTTCTTTACGCTAAAGTTTAAATTTTGTCCCAATTCTTCAACAATGACTCCTGAAACACAGGAGCCGTTTAATTAGAACAATAAGTAACTTTTTTTAAAGTGCTGAAAACTGTAGTGTGAAGAGCGAGGTGTTGAGGAGGACGTAACCCCTCTCCTCCCATATACATCATAATTTCTGTTCGTTTTAAGTTTTAATGTTGGTCCTTAATTTCCATTGAAAAAATTCATTTTTTGTTTAATGAAGCTTAGAGAGAAACGTTTTATCTAAAGGCAATGGAAAAAGTATTTCAATTAAAGTAAAAGTATATAAAAATGAAAAAAGTGAGTAATTGCAAAAAATACACAAAACAATTGCCTACTTAGAAAAACTATGATATAAACTCCCAGCATTCAGTTCTGTTGAGCAATTTCGAAGCGTTGGACGAATATTTTTTTTAACAATATCGGCAGTTTTGAACTTGGTTATCTATCACCAAAATATTTAATGCCTTTATACTCAATTGCTTGTGAAAAGTAACGTATTATCAAAGCAGTTTGTTAAAAGTAAAACATTGAAACTAAAATTAAGAAATTCCAATAAAAATTGTTACTTCAATATTTTTAATCTAATTTTGAATACCAAAAACCAATATATTCGACGCTTTTATGCTTCATAACTGTAAAAAACTAAATCTTTTTCAATGTGACAACTAGATAGATACAAACACTCCTGGGAAAAAATGGATGATAATAAAACACAAAAAAACGTATCCGTTCAGGGGAAACTTTTCTGGTTATAGTTCATATATCATATAGTTCATATATCATACAGTTCATATATCTTCATATATCAGCTCAAGGATACTCTTGCAATGCAAGGAAAAGTTGACGGCGTACTACATGTATAGTTTAATTCAATCTTATCAATATTTAGGTTCTTATGCTTTCTTTATTGACAAGGATCGTCAGTTACTTACCATTCATTACTGTGAGGATTTTTTTTTTCGAATCATGTAGAAAAAAATGTTTGTGGAAAACTGGAAAGGGGTCACTGATTCACAAGCTAGAACTTATATTTTCCTTATTAAGGGTCAGAATCTATTGGCAGGCAGCCAACTTGGCGCAATACATTTTTCCTTGATTTTTCCCTATTCTGCTATCTTTCCTTTGGTTTCTTTATAATTACTGTATAGTCCGAAATTTCCAGGGGGGCCATGCCCCCCGTGCTGGCGCCCATGATAATGGATTATTTTTTGCAAAAAAAAATATAGAAATAACTCTTCATTCTTCAAAACTATATTTCCATTTGATGCCATATCATTATTCATGATAAAGACATTTTTCTAGTTTGTATTATTTATTTTCAGGAGAGTTTGTTCGTAATTTGGTCACACTGGAATCAGGCGGAAGTGGGGGTGTCGTTTGGCGCATCAAAACGTCGGATATAAAACTTGTTTGCGCTGTGGGTAGCCGAAATGGCACTGAAGAGACCAAACTCATGGTACTTGATTTTGATGCCGAGAAATGAGAGTGCATGTTTCGCTTCATCGTGATATTCATTTTGTATTTTAGTGTTTGGCGCAAGAAGGGAAATTTTGAAACGGTTTGTCATCATATTCGTCTTGTGTAATAAAAGAATTCTAAAAAGTACTCTGGTTTCTTTTTCCTTTGTTTTTTAGGGATTTATTTTTAACAAGAAAACGTTTATTGTGGGAAACCGTTTCAGTTTAATGGAGAGATACAAAGGAAACATTTAAACATGGTTGAAAAGCATCTTTTAAAAAAGTCAAGACCAATAGATAGCAAGTTTTTAAATTGAAGTAGATTTTTCCATCTGAAACTTCCAAAAAATAATCCAGCATTAGAAAACGTACAATAATAACATGAAATAAATAGTCATTTTCTTAAAGAGCAAAAATATCCTTTATTTGAAAATTAAACCTTAAAGCGTACAGAAATAGCCAGAAATGTGAAGAAAGGCTTCTGCCCTCCTGTGTCTAAGACCATTTTATTCAGCTCTACGCCATGACAGTTGCCGCTCCCAAGATTTCTATATTTACCTTATTTCCCTTTGAATAGGCCTCTTTTTCCTGGTGCTGAGAGAATCTTTACACCAAATGGATTAAATTAAGATTGAACTAAATTAAGATTTTCTAGGTAAAATTAATAATTAAGATTACTTATCAATAATCTAGACAAATTAAAACTAATTGAGATTAAACTAAATCAAGACACTTAATATATCTCCTTGTATTATCCGGCAGTTGTATCATTTATTTGCTTGTTCAGTTGTTCATGTGACAAAGCCAGTCTGTAAAAATCAATTTCAATACCTCTTTGCTCGGGATGACTTTCTTGAAATATAAATGTCATTGTGACTGACGTGAGAAACATAGGTCAATGATGATTTTTCTTTTCTTTCTTTTTTTCATGAGATTGAATCCAGGCTACCAAGTTTTTTTTTTAAATTGCTTGCCAGGTATTTGCATATGATTATTTTTAAAATAGACTTAAAGCTTGAAGCGTAAAAAAAACACCAAAAGTTTAACTTTTCCGTAAATTTACTCGGACATTTGTTTAGCTATGATTGTTGATGTTGTGACCCCTGCCCCGTTAATTCTAATTAAAACAGGCACAAATTGTTTTCGAATTCCGCTACGGGTTGCAATTAACCCACATATTATTTAGCTGCTGTCAATTTCTGTTCTCCATTAAGGCTGTCAATTTATAATTATTTTTCCTATTCAGCTGGTCAAAAGATCAACTTCCATGAATGTCAGTATTTATTTGCAGTTAAGACCTAAATAACTCCTGTATGATATTCCTCTCCAGGCTGCGGAGCCCTATTTGAAAGATCAGATAAAACTCTAAATTTGTAAAGATGACCGAAATTAAATAGGGACGGGGCAGGCGAGATGGAACGGGTAGGTCCATGAGAGGTTATAATCCACGGCTGCTCTGCTGGGTCTTGTTTATTATTGGTTTTTCCTAATTTTTGCATATTAACTGTTAAAATTTTATAAAGCTCAATTTATGAATGAGAAAAATGAATAAGGTTGGAAATAAGTAGGTACTGCAATCTGGGGATGCGGAAACTTGGGGTATTGGTCGCTCCTAGTAAAGGTTAAATCTCCAGACTGTTTTATTACAGGGTGTTGAACGCATCTATATATGCTTAAAAATTGTATTGTGTACCTCAAGGATGTCAGAGTTATCATTCTTATACCTCTGCATGATTGCAACCAGAATTTCAGTGGAAGGAGGGGGGTAAAACCAAAGTTTTGTTCATGGAGGGGAGTCTCTTCCTCCTGAATTTAGTTTCTACTTGCTCTTTATAAATTTGTTGAATGGATGTTGAAAGGGCCAAGTCTCCTTTTCAAATATCAACCTACTAAGGAATTCCAGTAGCCTCGAAAGCACCCAAACGCAACCTATTGCATTTAGAAATTAAGGTCTTTTCTTAAGTGAAAACATGTACAAGTGACAGGGGTTGTTGTGAACCTTCACCAAGTCTGGTCGTTGTCGCATTTCAATAGTTCATCTAAGCCAAAATAGGCATTTCAATAAACTGAAAGTTTCGGCATTTGATACTGTTTTCAATAAACCGTTGACAGCAACCATATAAGATGCATTTACTTCAGGTATAACTTTGCATTTTACTTGTAAACCAGGTGTGCCTTTTTTTAATAAGGATTAACGTAACTGAATATTGCCGAGCTTTAAATAAGTTCTTGAAGGGTTTTAAGATGGAAAAGCCAAAAAAAAACTAGAGGGCTTTGCATCATTTTCTCAATTACTTGATCTGTTGTAACTTTTATGTTTTAAATAGCCTCATTACAAATAGCTTTCAGTACATCAACCCAACACCATATAATAATAATTTATTTTTGCCTTCTATACATATAAAAGATGTACACAGAGGAGTATGAAAAGAAAACTGAAAAATATAAAATTACCCTTCTAATGAAAATAAGTAACCACTAGTCAAAGTAACCAAAATAATAAAAACCACTCACAAAACATGACCCATAAATAATAACATAACTCATAAACATAAAACACCACCCATAAATCATCTGCAGCATAAACATGTTTTGTATATTTCAGGGGGTTAGTGTGCGCCTATGTTTTAATTCTTTGCCGATATTATTTGACAAATGTTTAAATAATTAATAGACTATTGTTTAATTTGATAATAATCGTATTTGGTTACCATTGCCATGCGGCTTTTTTCGGGTATAAATATCTATGTAACCTGTCTAACTGTTTCAATTCAAAACTTCATGCTTAAGGTTTTAACAATCCAAAACTTTTTTTGATTCAACTGAAGGCATTTGACCATTAATAAAATGTTTTGAATGTTTCCCTTGGATGTTTGAGTAATATTTTTAGTTTTTATTTGTATTTTAATGCTTTACGAATCCCTATCGCGATGGACTGTTTTTTCTTTCCTTTTTCAAGATTAGATTGAAAAAAGACTGTTTTCAGGTATTTTCTACGACATTAAGTTTGGACTGTCTTTACGGCGATATCTATAAAAAAAAATATCGGCTTAATATTTTGATTAATTTAGTAACAGAAACTTTTGTCAGCGGGATCATATCTAGTATTGCTTTGCGCCTGTTCTTAGTGTTTATATTCAATTGAGTTTTATCTTCAGTCTATGTTACAAGTTGTTATTTTTAATGAATGATAATATACTGCTATTTTATAGTATCTTTGGGTATTTCTAAGTACTATTAACTTGAATTTTGTTTATTTTGTGGCTGCTTTCTTAAGTGCTTTATCCAGGGTGTTGGATAGTTTGCGAAGGATGTAATGTACTGCACAATTTTGTTTTACTATTTATTCTTATATAAAAACGTTGTTTTTTATCATTATTTATCCCTTTCACATTGTTGCTAAAAAAAATATTGCCTGTTAGTGAATTGCTGAATTTTGAAATAAAAACTACCAGTTTTTAAAAATTTGTAAAAACTTTTTAATTATGGGTAAAAATATGTTATCGAGCTAGTCTTGGGATATACACCGCATTTTTAACTCTTACCATTGCCTGTTATTTATCGCTGTAATCAGCACGGGACTGGCATTGGTACTTTAGATACCCCAAGACCTGGGTAAAATAGCAAGGCCGAAATACAGCATTTGTCATTGAAAAATGCAATACACCATCCGTTTAGTGTTTCCTCGTATGATGTAAATATAGTTTCACTAAATATAACTGGAAAGTTCGCCAAGTATAAGGTGTGAGACAAGGGTCTGGTTAGGGCATCCTGAGCCCCTCTATATAATTAGAGCATAGAGCAGAGATGACGATAATCCATGAAGATACTGTTTTGTCTTGTCAGATCTGCTATCAACTGCGCCGTTGGGAACTAAGACCAATAAACCATAGTTGGGTTGTATAACCATATAACGTAAAGGTAGAAGCTGAAAAAGAAGAGGTTCAACTCAAATTTGAAAGGGGATCTCGAAGCAGCAGAGAAACTGAAGTTAGAGTCATTTGACTTCAACGTCAAATTTGAAATTGAAGTAGAAGAAACGAATAAGTATACCGTTCTGAGAAAAGTAAGAGAAAGTTGGGAAAGGAGTGGAAGATAAGAAAATTCATAGTATTTGTCTAATTAAAAGTACTCGGAAAACACATCATTTTAAAGAGAAATAAAGGGTATGTTTTTCTGAATCATTACTTATCCTGAAGAGGATAAGTAATCCGTAATCCAGTAATCCATAAGTAACCCATCAGAAGTGATGGGTCAGTTTTGACGGAAACAAAAGAGTAATGACGGCGATTGTCTTTAGTGTAACTCTGCCAGCAGCTCATTTTACTTGGTCGTAAAGCAATCGTATGTTTATTGTTATGCTTAATTCATCAAAGTATTCTTTTAACTTTGCAGCCGTTTTGGTAAATAGTCAGTCCAAGAAGAAGTTGGGTTTTTGTATTCTTGCCCGTAGCCTCGAGGGCACCCCAAGAGTCAAGACCATTGGTAGTGGTAAAATAATAACTAAGACCTATGTGATCAATACGTACGTGTTTGCTAAGGTTTTGTTTTTCCAAGAACTAAATTATTTATTTTTGTATGCGAACAAGCATATAAAGGCTTCTTTGTTAGAAATCTCTTTGCTTCCTGGCACCTGGTATTTTTGCACAAAGTTTGCTGCTGGCTGTAATCGCTCCAGTGGGTATTGACTTTCGAAAATACTAACAATTGGTTTTGACTGAATTAAGAAGAGGATCACACGACCCAGTTAATGATTGGTTCTCAGCAGCTACAGTCAGCAATAATGTATTTTGTCGACTAATTTTAGATTTGTGTTTTATATATTTTTCGATTTAGATATGTTTTAGCTGAGAAATTGTGCAGAAAGGAAATTTTGTCAATAGTGTTTTTGAAACTTCAATCAAGTTCGACCTTGGGGCCGGGCTCATGAAAACGGGAGAAAACGTACTCTAAGTACTTGTAGACGAATTATTTTCACCGTTCAAACTTTTTGACATCTCTCTTACGTTTCTGTTATAATAGAGGAACCGGTTATTCAGCTAACTGTCAAAGCTGAACTCACCTAATATGCTCAGTTTGAACTCTCTAGTTCTATATGTAACAAAGCTCTAAGTGCCTTTCTTTTTTAGTATATTCTTTCGGGTCCCAATTTGTTTTTGTTGTTCCTTGCTTCAAATTTCCATGCTTCTTTTATAATTCTTTTTTATTTCATTTTTGCTGTTTTGACATCCTCGCCTATGCTCTACTAGATTTCCATATTCAGGCATAGAATAAGTGTTTGTTATGTGTAGATTTCGGCAACAATTTTTATGACATAGCATCCCACTCGCGACACTGGAACGAATGATTTATCTTTATTTAGAGATGAGCTCTATGTTTAAAGAAAACCAATGGAATACAATAAAAATGAGGATTCACGTTTTCTATTGGGAGGTGTAGGCTACTCAAGTATAAATTGTGATTTTTGCTGGTATTTCAGCGAAGAAGGCGAGAAGGGTTTATACCCAAGAATTACTTGGGTATAAAACGAAATATTGCTGTTAACTTACAAAACAGTTAATGTATTATTTTTTCCAAGCTGAATTTTCATCAATTGTTATTTTTTGTAAATCAAATTAACACTATATCATTTTTGTCTTTCTCTTGAAGCTCAGCGTCAATTTCAGTTGGAAAGTTGGATTTTTATAAACCCAGAGATTGATTGAAGAAACAGCTGAAGCTAATGTAAGATCTCGAAATTATTGTTTTCTTATGTTTTCACAAAATCAAAACCAAAAATCAGACAGTTTAGTTTCTATAGATGGATTTCACTCTCACAATTTTCCACAGATTTGAAATTGTGATTCAAATTAATGCTATCCTTCAAAAAGAAGCAGAAAATTGTAAAAACTTGTCATAAGCAGCGCTTGAGTAAAATTAGCCCCCTTTCATGCAATTCTGGCCTTCTGCCCCCCCCCCCATTACCACCAGAGACACCCGATCAAAACCTCGAGATAGCCATTTTGTTCAAAATTGTTTCAAGGTCCAGTAAAGATACCTCCAGGGATGACGTGATCACCTTAGTCCCTGAGGCAAGGACTGTAAACCGTGCAAGTTGCCCGTTGTTCACATATATATTTTTAAAATCGAGAAGAAAGAATGCTTGATCCTGGACGTTCAAAAAGGTGAAGAGTATCTAATAGAAATTTTTAGGGAACGTTGAGGAAGATGTTGGATCAAGACGACGCATCTCCAATATTTGAGGAATGACTCTAATAAGTTGAAATTTTCAGGGGCTCTTGAACTAAATGAATGACACTATGTGCATCCAGGTTGTGAAAAAGGCATATCTGCAGTAATTCAGGAACGGATAAGAGGATTAAGTTGGAACTTTCAGGAAATGTTGAAGGAGATATTAAATTTCATCTAAAGACACTGTATGCATCCAGATTGTCGAAATAACGTATCTACAATATCTCATAAACGCCTAACGGTCTTAACTTGAAACTTTCAGCGGATGTTGAACGGAATCAGACACTATGCGTCAAGGTTATCTAATGGCGTATCCGCAATACCATAGGAACGACTATGCCTCGCAAGTTGAAAGGCTCAGGAATGTAAAGGGGGGATTTCGAACTAAATCAGAAGACAATATGGGCATAAAAGTTGTCGAAGTGGCGTGTCTGTAATATATCAGTAACGGCTAAGGGTATTAAATTATGAACATTTAAGGAATGTTGTGGGAAATATGGGAATAAATCAACAGACATTATGTGCGTCTAAGTTTCAAAATGACATATTGCCAAGGTTTAAGGAAAGGCCAAGGGTAATAAGTTGAAACTTCCAAAGGATTTTGCGGAGAATTTTCAACTAAACCAAAAGACACCGTATGCATCCAGGTTGTCTGAAATCTTATTGTCTATACAATAGAAACTATGTGGGAATATCTGCAGTATCCCCTGAACAAATATTGGTCATGTGAACGGGAAATTATCCTTTTTAAAATTGAAAGTGATGAGAGGGCAACCAGCCTATTTCCTGTACCGTTTTTCTCTATTCGCCCTCATAGCCCCAAAGATGTCTTATCCAAACTCTGAGAATGCTATTTTTTCAGAATGGTTGAAAGATTCAAAAAGTGCATCTTCAGGGATGACAAGGGTCGTAAATTATGTCAACTGTTTACAAATAGATTTTGTTTCGGACAAGGGCGTCTTTGATCCGTGGTGTCCTTTTAGCTTGAAGCTTTCAGAAATCATTCTTTGGGCTATTAAAATCGAAATTATTGGTGGGAGTAGGAGAGGGGTTGTCTAAAATGGGTTGAAAAACTCTTTGTTTGAGAATAGCTGTTTTTAAGTGAGCTCTTATAGATCGTTCGCTAGGCTAAGAGCAGGGAAAAGCTATCAGTCTCTGGGGGATTTTACAGTTCTAGTTTCCTGCTAGAGATGTTAGCGTCACGAGTCTTTTGAGGCGTTTCCTATAGCCTTATACGCCACTTTTAGGGTTTACCCGCAACTTGGTGTATATATTAACGTCCATGTTTTTACCAGGGGCTTTTTGAGCGCCACTTGACGTAGCGGAATTCCTCCATCATTGTTATTTTTCTAATGTATCTACCAACCCCTAAGACAGACTGCTATTTTTATTTTCCAAAAGCCCCTACAGAGTCAATCTTTAAACAACCTTTCCAAACATATAATATCACCAATTTAATTTGTTAAACATTGCCAAATCTGAGATTTATATTGTTTTGAGAAACGTGAATACAGCGGTATTTTCAGGGGATTGGTGATTCCCCGCTATATGATGTAGCTATCCGGGAATTTCCTAAGGGCTCTATATGGCCTTTTAAGGGTCTGGATTGAGAATAGGCGCTTCTACACGACATTTTCAGCCTTCCCCCTTTATGACGTACCGATTAATATCCATACACTTTACCTAAGCCCCTTGTGGGTGCCAAAAGACATCGCATTGGGAAGTCTTCTTTTTTAACCTCTTTTTGCTGAAAAAGCATTAAATATCTCACTTTTTCGTAAATTTAGCTTTACTTTCAATTTGAAAACATCGCCTAAAGACTCAACCTATAAATAGTATATTTGAGAGACAATCTAAAAGGCCATTATTTTTCAGTCAAGATCCCCCCCCAACGAGTGTCTGTTTTTTACGTTGTGGCATTGGCAAAAAGGTACTACTTTGCCAATTCTTCCACATTACGCTAGCATTTTCCTCATATTTCGGAGTAAATACTTCCTTCCAACTAGTTTAAATTAGCAAAGTTTGTTCGTAATGTTTCAAATTTCCCTCGCGTAAGCGCCTTGTTCTGATTGATGTAACCAAATGTTAAGCTTCATATTTTTGAGTCGGTCAACAAAAAATAAACTTTTACTGTATAGAAGCACAATTTTTTTTCCTTTACATTTAGGTACTCTTCTTCTAAACGCTTACACATACAACCTTCAAGACAATCGTAATAAGGAATAGGCGTTTTCGAACACCTTCCTTTCGGAATCCCCTATCTCGCCCCAACCTGAGTTTACTTATAATTTCTCTTCCTATCGCCCCCTTAGGCTATGATTTCTATTTTTCACTTCCTTTAAAAACTTTTATTTTTAACATATAAACAGATCGAAATGAGACCGAGGCTTTCGGATAAAATTTTCCCCATTGCTTCATTTTAATCTCGCAATAGAGTTCTTTCTGGCCTAAGGGTCTCAGGCTAGAAGTTTTGGGCTGATCATACAAAATCACCCCTTTCGGGTTTCTTTTACGGGAGACTATGTTCCCAAATATTTATTATTTTTCCATTAGATTCCTTCTAGGCATTCGGGTTTTTGAGATGCCTTAAATTAAGCTTGTAGGTTCTTTTTCTCTGACTGGAATATAAGCGTTGAAAGCCAGCAAGAAGATGAATCATCACTAGCAAGTTTTAACACCCTTCACAATTGAAATGGAAGAACACATAGTTTTTAAGTGTCAATAATTTAGTGCCAATAAATGGCATTCGACAAAATATCGGTGTCTTGGTGGGGTAGGGCCTATAAGAGGGATAAAGGATGCTGGTCAGAAGCGCTGGTTCTCACCAGGTGGTGATTTTAAAAGGATTATTTGCCATTTCTCAGAATTGCAATTTAATGTTATTAATGCTGCTAGTGTCTATGAACAACTCACTTCAGCACCAATCTGCCTGAGGCCAACGCAGCTGCGCATGCTCCTTTTCCACCAACAGAGTTCATCACAGTCAGCTCAATTGCGACTGATAATGTCATGAATGATTTGAAGAGGTCAATAGTTAAAGATACGTCTTGCAATATAAGGTCTTTTATACGTAGTTGTTTTCTGATGAAAACTCCAAAGTTTTTTCTGAAGTAGAACTTATTCGAATTCCGTGTTATTTACTCTTGTTCCGTATTATTTGCTCTGTTTGCTTATGAAGCGTCGGGTTTTTGAAAAGAAAAGATGAGTAGCACCTTGTCTTCTAAAGAAAGAAAAGAAGACAGAATTCGAATATACAATTTAAATTCCCTAAAATGGCTGACATCAGTAGCTCTGAAATAAAGAAAGAAATTGCAGGTAAAGAGCTTGAGTTACTTATTTGTCTTTAAGCTCAGTATTTTAATAAAAATAATTTTGGCTAAAAATAAGGAAATAATCAACAGAATTGGATGCTTTCTTGCAGGAATGGTTTTGGACAATTTAATTAATATTCCACAGGGTCTAGCAATCTCATGCAAGGCTTCTTCTGGGAAAATCTATAGTTTTAGTCATTATATACCAGATTTCATTGCTGACATAGGGACAAGGTGAACATAGGCCTACTATACCTGAATCTTTTTTGAAGCCTATGTTCTTAAAAAAAAAAACAATCAATTCACTCACAAATGCACCCCCTCCCTTCTCCTGACGATCCCATAAATTGCTCAAAGAATGTCTAGAGATGGTAGAGGTCTAAATTTGGGGGCAATCTGAAAGAAAATGTTCTTGTTTCATAAAATGTAGAATAAATGTGGGTGGTCAATATTTAGGTCATCAATCTGTTATTTGAGTGGCTTGGAACATACTGAAGGTATGTTCTTATGCCTCTTGAAACAAGAGTATGAATAATTTTAAGACAATAAAGTTTGTCAAAATTCATCTTGTATTGAGAAGCTGAGTACAGTAGCTCCAGGCTTGACAAAGAGTCAGAATATGCTATAATATTTTGTAAACTAGGAATCAGAGAATAATTATTCACAAGGTGCCCTAATGCCATGATTATGCATTAAACTCTGCAGACACTATAGATACATTATCATATAGCCTAGTCTCTTACCCATGGCAATTTTGAGGGATGGGAGAAAAGTTCCACATGCCATGTTCTCATTCATTACCTTAAATTTCAGCTTGGAATGATATAAGGATTATCCATCCTTGTGATGCTCCATGAAAAAAAGAATTTGTTTGGTGTAGATTGTGGCTGTTAAATTAGACTCTTGTGGAGGACTCTGCAGCTTCCCAATTGTAAAGGAACTCCTGGCAGAGCCATTCCCTATCAAGGTGGGACTCAAACATGTCAGTTGAAGTAGCAGAAACTGTTTTTTCAGAGAGCTGGTTCCACATATTGATGATTCTTTGGCTGAAGAAGTGGCTTCAATGCCTACTCATGGAATGCTGCATGGGGAGCTTCAATGAATGTCCTCTAGTACCAGAATGCAAGGGCTATGCAAAGAGACCAGGAAGGGTATTTTTAGAGAGGAATTTTTTGGTTAAAATAATGTCACCCCTTTTCCATTGGTATGTCAGTGTCAGAAGCCTCAAACAATGTAGTCTTTCTTTGTATAGAATTTTATTCATGTTGCTAACCATCTTAGTAGCACAATGCTGGACATCCTCAAGCAACTTCTTATCTTTTTTGAAGAAAGGGGCTGCCAATGACATTCCAACCTCCAGGCGTGGATGTACAAGTGCCTTATATAACTTCATAAGAACTCTAGGGTGTTGGCTGGAGATGGTTCTTTTTATGATACTGAGGGTTTTATTTGCAGAAGATGAAACAGACTTAGCATGGCTGCTAAAATTTAATTGGTGATCTGCAATAACCCCAAGATCTCTTTCATCAGAAACAGCAGAAAGGAAGTTGTCTTGAAGGAAATACTTATGATGCTTGTTGTGTTTGCCAAAATGGATTACATGGCATTTGTCAACATTGAAAGTCAGAAGCCACATGTTAGCCCATCTTCCTAGACTGTCAAGATCTGTTTGAATTGATTACTGGTCAGAGGGAGTAGCTGCTTTTCCAACTAGTTTTGAGTCATCAGCATAAAGGGTAATAAGATTTGAAAGAAGGGTGGGTAGTTTGTTAACATAGAAGTTGAAAAGTGTTGGTCCAAGAATAGTGCCATGAGGCATGCCACTTAATACAGTTGTGGGAGAAGAGAAATGAGGAGTTCCCTGTGAATCAAAAACTCTGACACTATGTGATCTTTCAGAAAGGAAGCCTATAATCCACTGTACAAAACCTTTGTTGACACCTGCAGCCCTCAATTTGATTATGAGGAATTCATGACAAACTTTGTCAAATGCTTTGGACAGATCAAGAAGAATCATGTCAACAGGAAAACCCTTATCAAGCAGTGTAGTCACTAATTCATATGTTTGGATGAGGTTAGTGTCCACAGATCTACCAGATCTGAATCCATGTTGTGATGTGGAAAGAATAATATTGACCTCAAGATGTTCAATTAGAGTTTTATTAACAAATCTCTCAAGCACCTTAACAACTGCAGAGGTGATGCTTATAGGATGGTAATTTTCTGCTGAGTCTCTTTGTCCCTTTTTATGGATTGGGGTTATATAAGATGTTTTCCAATCATGCAGTAGTTCCCCATTTTGAAGAGATAACCGGAGCTGCATGCACAGGGGGTAACTGAGAGCTTTTTGACACTCCTTAAGAAGACATGGATGAACACCGTCTGGTCCCTTTGACTTATTTACATCAAGCTTCTCAAGGCTATTGAAAACCATTACTTCACTTACTGACAGATCAGGCATAGGGAAAGCACTTCATACAATGGAGCTGGTGAGGAGGTACCTGAATTTTGGGTAAAGGCAGAAGCAAATTGTGCATTTAGAATGTCAGCCTTATCTATTGGAGATGAGTGTAGTACACTGTGGTCAACAAGGTCAGGAATAGTATGATGATTTGGGTTTTTAGAAGAGACATGTCTCCAGAAAGAATTTGGGTTTAACTTGATCTCAGAAGCTAATTTTTCCTCATAAGCAGATTTCAGTTTTTTTTTTTACAGAATCTGTTACACAACTCTGTACTGCCATATAAATTGACAGGGTCTCCTGGTTCCTCTTCTTCATATACTGTTTCCAAGCTCTAGATTTCTGGTTAATCAGATTCTTAACTTCCTTAGTGATGAAGGGAAGTGTTTTGGGCTGTTTCCTAAAATAACCCTGGAATGTTTCTTTTCAAGAGCAAGAAGGGTTTTTTTTTTAAATTTAACCACAACTCATTGATGTCACTGGTGATTAGCATTGACCAGTTTGCAGATGAAAGTTCCTGCTGTATTGCTTCATAATCAGTGAAAGTCTGAGGACCAAATTTAGGTTGAGGACAACTATTTAGGGACAACAAACAAATGTTATCTGGCCATTAATTTTTGATGGCAAGAATAAACTTAATGAAACTTAAATATTTGAAATTAGCATAAAAATCTGATTCTTTCGATGTATCTATTGGTACGAAAATTCCAGTTTTTAGAGTTTCGGTTACCATTGAGCCGGGTCACTCCTTACTCGCAGTTCGTTAGCACGAACTGTTTGATTCGTTGGACCATAGTGTAATACTGGATTGCGTGTACATAGTATTCACAAGTTTGGAACCTATTTTGTTATAATTTCACTTGAAACTGTTTATGATCTGAATTTGATTGGAGGCAAGCCCTTCTGCTATACCCCTATTTTGCTACCCGGCCCCTGTCCACATAAGGACATCTGATCAAAATTTTGTTTATTTGTTCAGAATAGTCAAAAGATCCTATAAATATGTCTCTGGGGATGAAATTACCCCAATAGCTCCTGAGTAAGAGCCGTAAACAATATCAATTACTACTACTACTACTACTACTAATAACTCACTGCAGCACCAAGCCGCCTGAGGCCAACACAGCTACGCACGCTCCTCCTCCAACCTAATCTATTTAAAGCCTCCCTCTTTACACCCTCCCAGGAAGTTCCCATTTCCTTTAAATCTTTATTTATGACATCCTCCCAACCCAGACAAGGACCACCTGCTTTCCGTGTAGCCCCAGACGGTTGGCCAAAAAGGACAATCTTCAGACAATCTGTCAACCTTCATCCGTAGAACTTGGCCTAGCCATCTCAACCTTTCTTTCATTATAGCCCCAGAAAGCGGGATTGAACCACACTTTTCGTACAACCTACTGTTTGAAATACGGTCAGTCAGCCGGGTACCCAGAACAATCCGTAGGCAATTTCTCTGGAAAACATCTAGTAAATTTTCATCTGCTTTTTGGAGTGCCGTTGCTTCAGAGCCATATTTGACCACTGTCATCACTGTAGCTTCCAATATTCTAATCTTGGTTTGTAGGCTTATCTTTCTATTCTTCCAAACTTTTTTTAACTGTGAAAAAACACCCTAAGCTTTAGCTATTCTACTTTTAACATCTTCACTGCTCCCACCATCTTTACTAATAATACTACCAAGGTAACTGAAGCTCCCAACCTGATCAATCTTTTCGTTACCTAATGTCACCTGTTCATCTTCACTTATTCCTAGCCTTAGTGACTTAGTCTTCTTAACATTAATTTTCAAGCCTATTTTAGCACCCTGAACTCGTAAAACCTCTCAAAATTCATTCATTTTGCTCACACTTTCATCTAATATGCTTAAATCATCAGCATAATCTAAGTCCAGGAGCGTTCTTCCTCCCCATTTGATTCCATCGTCTCCAATTGCCTTTTCTGTGCTCCTTAAGACGAAGTCCATCAAAATGATCCCTATAAAGGGGGATAGAGCACAACCCTGCTTAACTCCTGATTTAATACAAAAACCAGTTGCTAACCTCATTTCCTACCTCGCAGCAGTATTATTCCCGTACATAGCACAGATCACTTTAATGTATTTTTCTGGTATACCATATAACGATAAGACCTTTGTTAACGCTGTTCTATCAACAGAATCGAAAGCTTGCTCATAATCGATAAAACTAAGGACCAAAGGTATTTGACATCGAAGGGACTTCTCAATTATTAACCTAAGAGTGAAAACATGGTCGACACATCCTCTACCTTTTCTAAAACCGCATTGTTCTTCCCTTAAAACTATGTCTACAGCATGTCTCAGTCTAAAAAGTATCACATTACTCAGTAATTTGCTACCTACAGAGACCAGACTAATGCCTCGATAATTACGACACTCACTCTTGTCACCTTTCTTATACAGTGGTTTAATTAAGGTTTTCCTAAAATCATTGGGTACTTCCCCTTTTTCAAAAATCATGTTCATAATCTTCAGTAGCTTATTCCTAACCTCAGAGCCACCATATTTAAGGAACTCATTAATCACACTATCAGCACCTGTGGACTTATTATTTTTTAATCCTTCTAGTACTGTTGCTAATTCTTCCTCACTAAACAAATCTTCCTTCACATCCAAGGTATCACAAACTTTTTCATTTTCATCTATATCTTTTCCTGCAACTGTATCTCGGTTTAGCACATTCTCAAAATGTTCCACCCATCTTTCTTTAACTTTTTCCTTATCACTAATTGTGGCCCCATTTCTATCTTTAACTGGGACTAGTCCAGATTGGCTTCTCCCTTTCAATTTATTAACATGCCAGTATAATATTTTACTATTATGCCGTCTAGCCGCATCTTCCAGATCCTCAGCAATTTTATCCATCGCCTCCATTTCACATCTCCTTAGTTCATATTTTAATGCTTTCTCCACTTTCTTTACATTCCTTTTGTTTTCATACGACCTATCACTCAGATAATTCTTATACAAACCCCTTCTACTCTCTATTAAACCTAAAGCTTTTTCACTAATATTCCTAGTTGCTGTCTTAGCACTCTTCCCTAGGACACCATCAGCAACTTCACAAATTGTTTTTCTGAAATTATTCCATCCATCTTCCACATTGTCAAATTTTAAACCCCTCAAGTTTAGTACTCAACTGTTCCTGGATTTTTTTTTCTCAAATTTTCATCCTGAAGTCTACCAACATCATAACTTTCCGGGAGGGAGTTACCCTTCCGAAATTTCAGCTTTAAATTAACCTTAGACACTACTAGATGGTGATCTTTACTTTTAACATCAATAACAGCACTCCTATACACCCTAGTATCTTGTACTGATCCTGCTAGTCTTCTGTTTACAATAACATAATCAATAAGGTTTGCTGTCTTACCATCACGTGAATACCATGTCAACTTATGGGCGATTTTGTGACCAAACACCGTATTGGTTATAACTAGGTTGTTATACCTACAAAATTGCAAAAGCCTATAGCCATTACTGTTTTCTTTTCCTACACCAAATTTACCTAGGCTAGGATACCATCTATCCCTATTTCTACCAACCTGGGCATTAAAATCTCCTAGCAAAAACACATATTTCTACCTGGTACCCTGTCTATTTGCTCCTGTAACTGTAAGTAAAATTCATCTGAGTCACTAGTATCTCCATCAGTTGGTTCAATGGGGGCATATACTACTATAACTGATACCTTAGACTTTTTAGTCATAAAATGAGCAATTAGTATTCTATTATTAATACCTTCCCAGCCTAAACAAGACTTAGCAGCTTCCTTATTCATCATGAGCCCTACTCCCTGTCTATGTACCCCATCCTTCCTGCCTGAGTAAACGAATTCTATGTCACCTAATTTCATGCTTCCTACCCCTGGTATATGAGTTTCTGAAACTCCTAATAAATCCAGTTCAAACCGTCTGAATTCGTCAGTCAAAATGTCGATGCGATAGTCATTTTTTAACGTCGTAACATTCCAAGTTCCAATTTTCATGTTCTTTAAATCTTTGAAATTATTTTGGTCTCAAGAAAAGCAGTGATCCCGGATACCAGTGCAGGATGGGGACCGACATATCTTCTCAAGTCTGCACCGAAGAGCTTAAGCCGGCTTAGAACCGGACAGCAAGAAGTCCCTGGGACCTCCAGTAAGTTGGAGGCTTTGTGCAATCCTGGGCCCAGACTCATTATATATTCAACCTACCTACCTCCGACTCATTATATATTCATGCCTACAAATATTATGCTACTACGGGGAGGCAGTCCATAGTAGATAAATTAGCTAGGAAGAGGTTTTTCAGCCCGAAAGCGCCCATCAAAACAAACCAAGCCCAGAAAATTATCCAATAATCAGAATCCCGTACGAGTGCTGTGTTGTTTACTAGGCTATAATTTCCTCGAGGGGCGCCACTCCTTAAGTGGGAAAAATTGACCGCAAGTTTCCCAGTCTTGCAGGTACCCCGAAAGGGTCGAGGCAACCCTTTACAGAGGCCGTTGTCCATAAATCTGGATCCTACGCCCTGCCGCAGTTGTCCTCCTATAGAGGATCCTCCCACGATGGTGTTCTGCTTCACCATGCAATTTAACCCATTACTGGGAGAAGGTTTGTAATTCATCTGACGTGTAAACACGGCAGTTGGCCCTGCTGAGTGTACATTTGAGGGGCCTTCTTCCTCCTCCACCTGTAATTATGACCCCTAGGGGAGGGTTTCCCAGTTTCTATTATGGGCCCCACTGGGACAAGGTCCTACTTGGTCTAAGCCTCCTATGGAGCTACTCTACCTATCTGTAGGGCTTTCCCCTATCGTTGTCCTCCACAAAAACCTAGCATGATTATCTAATAATTTTACTAACTAATGCAACTAATAAATAGTTGCAGTAAATTGCAACTTTACTTTAATTTAGACTATAAAGTAAAGGACAAAAATAACATATACCAGCTCTGTTGTCCTCTGCTAAAACCTAGCATGCAAACTAATAATTAACTAACTATTGCAACTAATTAATAATTGTAATAAAGTACAACTTTCCTTTTAATTTATAACCTAAAATAAAGAAAACACAAAAAAAGCTCTATTGTCCTCTACCATAACCTAGCATGTTAACTAATAATTAACTAATAAATAGCCCATTTGGCCTGATTGCATCCCCTCACAAGCCACACCTTATAGAAAACCAACACCTTATCTGATATATATATATTATAGAAAACACCTTTGAGAATTTAAATTAAGAAGGAAACTTATTAGAAACCCTGCTAGTACTGCAAAAGTAGACCGAAGTAGCCAATTTAGCCTGTTTGAAACATCTCACAAGCCAACACCCTATAGAAAACACCTTTGATAATTTAAATGAATAAGAAAACTTATTAGAAATTCTGCTGGTACTGCAAAAGTAGACCTAAGTAGCCCATTTAGCCTGTGTGAAACATCTCACAAGCCAACACCCTATAGAAAACACCTTTGAGAATTTAAATGAAGAAGAAAACTTATTAAAGACTGCTAATACTGCAAAAGTAGACCTAAGTAGCCCATTTAGCCTGTGTGAAACATCTCACAAGCCAACACCCTATAGAAAACACCTTTGAGAATTTAAATGAAGATGAAAACTTATTAGAGACTGCTAATACTGCAAAAGTAGACCTAAGTAGCCAATTTAGCCTGTTTGAAACATCTCACAAGCCAACACCCTATAGAAAACACCTTTGAGAATTTAAATGGAGATCAATTGTCAAATTTTTACACTGGTTTCATAATGAAAAGGGGGAGGGGTGTTTTTTAATGCTGAGTAAGCTATTGGCTCTTACAGTAACTGTTTAGGATCCAAATTTTATTGGAGGGCAAGCCCTCCTTACAGCTGTAAGTCCTCTGCCCAAAAGGCGCCCAATGCTAAAAAATAGTTCTGGGGCATTGTCCTCCTCTCCCAAAAAGGGCAAAAAATGACCCTAGAACCTTTTTAAACAGTTCCTGATAACAAACTGTAAGTAAGGAGCGTCTCTTCTCAATAGTAAACGAAACACTAAAAAACGGAATTTTAATACCAATAGATATATCAAAAGGATTCTTATGATGATATCAAATATATAAATTTCATTAAGTTTAGTCTTACCATCAAAGGTTACGAGCGTGAGAAAATTTGCCTTATTTCCCAAAAAAAAGGGAAACAGAATTTTTACCAGAAGAAAGATCACGGACGCATGTTTAATTGTTTGTTTGTTTTCTCAAGGGATACTAAAAGATCGGGAGATACTAAAAGATCGCTCATTCGAAAGGAAATTAAAAGTTCTAGTGGCATTTTTAAGTGATCAAAAAGATTGGAGGGCAACTGGGCATCCTCCACGCCAATTTTTTTTCTAAAATTATCTGATCAAAATTTTGAGATAGCCATTTTGTTAAGTATAGTTGAAAAATCAACTAATTATGCCTTTAGGTGTAAAATGATTTCCCATAGTCCCCTGGGAGAGGCCTGTTAGCTATGAAATTCACCTATCTCAAAATTGACTCATTTCTGAGTCTCAAAAATGGTTTTAGAAATTTTTAGTTCCGATTAAATGAGCACCTTTCTAAGTTTCTACGAGTACCCTTTCCATACGAAGTGACCAGTGGAAACAAACATGAATACAAAGTTGGCTGCTTATGATAATATACCTAGGCTGTGCCACAAGCGCTGCTAGCGCGTTTCCTATAATAAATGAGTTTGAGAATAGCCGATTTGTTTAAGTTTATAATATCTCATTACGAATAATTTGGTGTACTTCGCCGCAAAAGATCATTTAAAAAGCCTGACCTATTTTTCTTAATATTTTCAAATGTGAAAACGCAGTAGGGCAGGGCGGGCCAAAGCATAATACCGGAAATCTTCAACGTTATTCAATCAATTTTTATCTGTTACAAATTTGACATAAAATCTTAATGAAAAGCAATAAAACAATAAACTAAAATGTTCTTTAATTATATTCCAATACCAGTATAACGGAGTTTAAAGTTTTTTATTAGTTTATTATAGTAATCCTATTTTTTTTTTTTTTTTTTTTTTTGGTGAAGTGAGTGAAGAAGCCGATCCGGCCCTTTTCTCATTGAATTTGACAAATTGATCATGCTGCGAATACTTATCAATTATTTTAGCTTAAATCACAAATTTGAGTTTAACTAGGATGGAATTTCTATCCCAATTTTCTACCCGTACTAAGAAACAGTCCCAGATTGTTGCCAAAAAGAGATGTTTTATCAGAAAATGCTTGGTCGTCATAGAAAAATCGTAACAGCTGTGATTTTTATTAGGTGAGTACCTACGAGCTTTTGCCATCTCGAATTAACACCGATCCTGGTATAATTGCACGATATTCATATCCATAGATGAAAACACGTCTGTGTCTATGAGGAAGAGGGTTTACCAGATTTTTTCTCTAGGGGGGAGGGCAAAAACAACTTTAAATGGAAGTCAACATCCTTTAACTTTCCAAATGGGAATCCACGAGATAACCTTCATTTGTTCAAAATAGTCAAAAGATCTGATAAATATGTCTCTGGGGACGAAATAAGAGGAACCTTCTTTCAATATAAATGCTAATTGTTATTGCAAAAATGTGAGGTACTGAATAAGGCATGTATTAAGAGGGGAACGTATTAAGGGCGGCGGGCAAAAAGATTTCGGTTCGAGGGGGGGGGACATATTTTTTTTTAACGCATAAAAAATTTGTTTGTATTCATGCTTGTTATGTTTTTGAAATTCGGACAAACATTTCGGGGGTGGGGAGGTTTAAATCCCCTAGCCCCCCTCCTTGGATACCGCCTTGTCTAGCAGCATTCAAATTTAGATAAGATCTTCTCTATTTTCAGTTATATTATAGTTTCGCTGTAGAAAAGCAATATGTAATTAGGCTCTAAACCGAACCTTCGAAGTAATTCATGTTTACGTGCCTGACTGCAGGCATTGTTTTATGAAACTCTACGCATATCTTCACTGTCACCCCTAAGGGTCGATTCTGAAATCATCGCTGTCATACCAATAAGACATATCTGACCTTTTGAAATTTCTGAAATAAGTCTTCCTGATCTACATTATTCTGCTGCCTCTTTTTAAGAACAGTTTAGCGAATAGCTTTCAGTAATTAACTCAGAGCTGATTTTACAGGGGACAGAGTGCGCACTTGCCTCGGGTGTAGAAATTTTAGGGATGCAGAATTTCAAATAAATAATTTAAAGGTTTTAATAATTTTCTAGTTTTGAAATCTTGTTTTTATTAAAATAAAGCAGAGAGCACAGTTTATAAATGAAAACAGTTAACAATTTATTATTTATTTAATAAAAAAACTAATCAATAATAATTAAATAATAACTAAAACAATTATTAATAGTTGAATAATTTAAATAGTAATATGAAAAATTATTTAATTAATAAATTGAAAATAATGTTGTTAATAAAGAAAGTTTTGTTAAAATTTAGCCTCAAAATTTTGTGAGAAACAGTGGGGAGGCACTAATCAAGATATTACCCTGGGCACAAGAGAGATCAGAATCGCCACTGAATTAGCTCAAACGTGTGACGATGCCACATACAACGTGTAAGCGTAACAGCGACGAAATGGTCATACTTCTAAGATAATTGCCAATAACTGTCTGCTAGGATCTTCTCAAAGCGATCAACATGACAACGCTTGTTCAATCAAATTTTTATTCTCCTTATCCGCAACCAGCAGGTTATGACCTGATATCTAGGAGGATAACCTCAATGTCAGATGCAACTTATAGAAATGACAGTAACAATATTATAATGCCGTTTTTTCTCATTACCACTAAGTGTTGCCAATGCAGTATCCAGGGGAGAGGTTAGGGGGTTTGACCCCCCCCCCCTGAAACTTTTTCTGACTTGTAAAAACGTAAAAATTGCATTTAAACAAACTTTTAGTTTGTTCTTTAATGCTTTGTAACCACCCCCGAAAAAATAGCCCCATTCCCGAACAAAAATCCTTGGTACGGCCTCGCTTGTTGCAATTACTACTCAATTTTTGCGGAGTTATATTTGGGAAAAATCCGTTTCAGCGATGCAGTTTGGGAGAGAGCAAATGAGACTGTACCCCTCCCCCGCTGATCAACTATTCAATGAAATATTAGCTAATAATGAATTATTGTTTCTTAAAACAATTGAAAAGTAGGGGTTTTCTTGAGTGTAGGTCGTAGAAAAAAATGTTGCTCCTTCTATGGGGGTGTGAATCATTTTAGAAAAGCTTTGTATATTTTCATACCCATTGCGATTCTGCCTATGTTCGGTAAAAAGATCCGACATAGCATTTTATTTTCTTCTAGTTTACCTTCAGCGACAATTAAAGCTAATTAGTTACCCTAATCTGTCTCAATTATGTTGAAATTCAAAGGAATGATTCTTCAGCAATCAATCATTATGGCCGTCTGTATAACAGCCTGTTGAATTATAAACATACATGATGTAGCCAAATTGTGAATAAACATTTGCTTCATTAAAATCTGAGAAAGTTATTTGGGCTATAATTTGTGGAAGACAAAACATTACTGGAATATAGCCTGAACCAAAAAGAAGGAATGTTTCCTGGATTATTAAACTAAAAAAATGAAACACATTTTTTTTCAACTAAAAGTGAGGAGCGGCAATAAAACATAGAGCGAAGAGAATTCCGTATATCAAAGGAGCTGCCCCAACCTCAATACCTTGCACGCTACGCTAAAGTTTGACTCTTTGCCACACAGGTGTCAGGTCTGTAATTGACACAAAAGAAGTATTCATAGAACTATTCAATGAATCTAATTCTGATTCAGCATTATCCAGGGAAATTTTTGTTCCTCCATAAAATCTTATTGGAATGTAATATAGAGGGGTAATAAGGTTGCAAAGATTTATTAGAGAATCACTTGAAGTATTTACAGGGGGAGAATGAGGCACTATCATTAGTGGGACATTGGAGCAGTTGGGAGGGGGATTGCTCCTCCAGGCAAGCTATTTTTGGACAATGGCACCCTTACAAATTAGGAAATCCACTTCTTTTTTGCATTTCAACTCCTCTACTAGAGCTTTGCACTTTATACAATCTTCCTTGTGCTATCATCATAAAAGCATTTTGTCCCTTTGGTTTCAAAGGATTTATGTAAGATGTGTTTTCTCAATTCAATTGATGGCCCAGAGAAATGAGAGTAGGGTTGGTTACCAGAGGATTGTTGGCTATTTGTAAGTATTTTAACATCTACTGGGGGAGGGGGGTGCCAATCTCAACTCCATAAGTATAGAACAAATATTGTACAGTTAAACAGCATCAGTTAGAATAAACTCCTAAGCATACTAGAAAGTAACTTAAAAGATGATTCATAACATAGGCTGTATAAAGAAAAAGCAATAATAAACTAGAACACTCAATCTGGAAAACTTTATAATTGTTTGTCCAAAAATTAATTGAACAGAATATATTTTTTAAAGAACAGCTATCAGAAGCAAAATGTCAAAATTTTGTCTTCTCTTGTAATAAATTAATCAATATCATACAATATTATAAATCAACACTATAATATCAGTTCATTTTTGAAGTCTGTAAAAAAGTTCAGAGCTACCAATGTTTTTTCTCTTATGTGTGGGAATTTTTTTGTGTGGAGAGCTGAGCTTTGGCTGCCTATCATATAGATCAAAATGCCTTTTGCTAATTCTGCTTGAAATAAAGTGTAGGATGTCTGCCTTTTTGAAAATTATTAGCAGGAGAAAAGCTTTCCTCTAAACTTACATATTAAAAATCAATTCATTGCTTTGGAATTTAATTTAGGTACTACCAACCTAACTCACTTTTCTGCTGAAAGCTGGTTGTCACAGAGGACATTTAGCAGATTGGTCCAAGCTTGTTGTTTCACTGATTAAAACTTTAGGTAGTATTATTATTATTATCAAATCAAGACTGAGCACCACAACAATTAGGAGTTTAACCCCTTCAAACATTTGAAATTTGCTGTTTGATGAAGAAGGTTTTGAATGTAAAACTGTTGTTGTATGTTCTAAATGGCTCTTCAGTTTCTATTGATCAGCACTATGAAAAAAAAGTCTAGGAGGCACATTTGATACCATTCCTCTGTCTCAGTCCCAAGCACAGAAACAGAAATGCAAGCAGAACTTTCAAACAGTCAATGGTAGCACTTTTGGAGAAAAGAGGAAATACATTTTTTTATTACTCTAATAGCATATTTGGTGATAGGTCCATGGTTCCACCATATATCTCAAGCACTTGTTTTTGTGGTCTTGATAATGTCTTGTTGAAGGAAGAAAGCAGCTGGTCAGACTTTTGGTGAAGGTGGTACAACTTACTACTCTGAAATACAGAGGTCATAAGTAGAGTGCCTCAAGGAACTGTTTTGGGGTCTATACCCTTCTACATTAACAACACTCTAAGAAATGCTAGAAAAAAACTTACACTTTATGCCACTGACTCAAAACTTAATGGTCCTGTCAACACACAGCAGGGTATGGCCTCAATACAGTCAGATCTTGACACCCTTTGCAAATAGGTGAATATATGGAGGCTCAAGTTTAATGTTGAAAAGTGCAAGGTTTTCCATTTTGGAAGAAATAATCCTTAATGGCAATACTCAATATCATCAAATGCTTGTGTGAGACAACCGATTTCTGAAAGTACCTCACTAAGAGATTCTGGGGTCATTGTTGATGAAGACCTTAAATTCAGCTGCCACACCCAAGTTGCAGTGGCAGAGGCTAACCTAACTCTTGGTATCATCAAGTGCATAATCACCAGTAGATGCCCAGCAATAGTTACTAAACTCCACATGAGTCACATCCATCCAATGTGGGCAACAAAATGTGTAAATGGCCTCAAAGATAAAGAGTATTCATGCCAACTGCAGAGCCTTAGGCTGCCAACTCTAACATACCATCAACAAAGAGGTGACATGATAATGACCTACAAGCTGCAACAGTCTGGCAACAAAGACATTCTTGAGCCTGCTGGGTCATCCAGTGCCAGAGGTCATTGAGCAAAGCTTTGTTGCAAGTATGCCATGACAATAAAAAGAAACCATTTCTTCTGCAATTACATCTTTAGTCTGCAGAATGGTCTCAGCAAGATGGCAGTGGGATCAAAAACCATAAACAGCTTCAAGTCAAATCTCAACAAGGACTGGGTAAGTAAACAATGCTTCACACAATGGGATGCAGATGTCCTGCAGCCCTATTATTACTAACTGGCATACACAGGATTTGTCCATATTGCTAACAAGTGCAATTTACAGTAATTTAAGGCTAACGTTGGGAAAAAAACACACTGTTTGAAATACATATTGTTTTCAGTAGAAGGTGAAAATTACAGTCTAGTCTTTTGAAGGTTTGAGTAGAGGATAACACCTCTCTTGTCTGCTAGAGGAGGGATATACCATAGTTCTAAGGATAACATTAGAAACTTCTAAAGGTTGTACCTACAATTGCACTTCCACATTTTCTCATGCCCATTTCTATTAAAAATGTTCTGACAGCCCTTTCCTATAGCCAGGCTTTTTATTTGTGTTTTAGAGTATTCCACATTGGAGTGTTACCCTAGGACACAATAAAGTAGCCAAGAGCACCTGTTCCAATTTAATATTACCTTTTTATTGTCCAAACAACAGAGTAATGGCTAATGTCATAACGAATTTTAAGTCTCTGGAGCTTTTTGTGTCAAATAGACATGATCATTATGTTCAAATACAGCTAAATGAAAAAATGATTCTCTTTAGATGATGTGCTATTCAAAATATATTGAGCTATGTGCAAGTACTCAAACGTGTTGCTCTATCTAGTTATGAGTTTGTCTCTTTTACTTTGACCATATGAACTTTTTCACATATTCCCATAGGAAGGGGAGGGGCATGGAAACATAGCCCCAGGATTAGTTAAAAAAATTACCCTGTAAAGCTAGAAAAGTAATGACATAACAAATTACTTCTTCTTCCCCCCTCTCCTATCTTCCCTTTTTTCACAAGACTGTACAATTTTTGCATGTTCTATGAATATATATATATATATATATATATATATATATATATATATATATATATATATATATCTATATATATAAAAATAAGTTGTCTGTCTGTCTGTCTGTGGATGGATCAGGTGACGTCACCTGAAAAAACTGGATCAGGTGACGTCAAAACTGAAAAAACTAAAAAAAGGCAAAAACTACAAAAAAAACTAAAAACTAATAAAAAAAATAAAAAAGCTAAAAAACTAAAAAAACTAAAAAAAGGCAAAAACTACAAAAAAAACTAAAAACTAATAAAAAAGCTAAAAAACTAAAAAAACTAAAAAAAGGCAAAAACTACAAAAAAAACTAAAAACTAATAAAAAAAATAAAAAAGCTAAAAAACTAAAAAAACTAAAAAAACTAAAAAAAAGGTAAAAAACGAAAAAAACTAAAAACTAAAAAAAACTAAAAAAAAAAAGGAAAAAACTGAAAAATAAGCTAAAATAAAGGTAAAAACCAATAAAAAACTAAAAAAAAAACTGAAAAAACTAAAAAAAGGCAAAAACTACAAAAAAAAACTAAAAACTAATAAAATAAGTAAAAAAGCTAAAAAACTAAAAAAACTAAAAAAACTAAAAAAAGGTAAAAAACTAAAAAAAATAAAAAAAAACTAAAAAAAAGGAAAAAACTGAAAAATAAGCTAAAATAAAGGTAAAAACCAATAAAAAACTAAAAAGAAAAAAAGGAAAAAACTGAAAAAAATTTTCATCTAAAAAACTAAAAAAAACTAAAAAAGGTAAAAACTAAAAGAACTAAAAAAGAAAAAAATAAATGACGAAACTCAAAGAGAAAGCGACCAGGACAAAAGGAATGTTCGATTAGCAATCAACAAAGCACCGGGACACAGGGAGTATAAATGACGACCAGGACATAAGTAAAAAAAAAAACTATCTATATATATAAAAATAAGTTGTCTGTGGATCTGTGGATCGTGGATCAGGTGACGTCACCTGAAAAAACTGGATCAGGTGACGTCAAAACTGAAAAAACTAAAAAAAGGCAAAAACTACAAAAAAAAACTAAAAACTAATAAAAAAAATAAAAAAGCTAAAAAACTAAAAAAACTAAAAAAAGGCAAAAACTACAAAAAAAACTAAAAACTAATAAAAAAGCTAAAAAACTAAAAAAACTAAAAAAAAGGCAAAAACTACAAAAAAAACTAAAAACTAATAAAAAAAATAAAAAAGCTAAAAAACTAATCGGGACACAGGGAATATAAATGACGACCGGGACACAGGGACACAACTACAACGGGGACACCGGGGGAAACAGGGGGATATAAATGACGACCGGGACAAAAAAACTAAAAAGAAAAAAAAACTAATAAAAAAACTAAAAAATCTAAAAATCTAAATAAGCTAAAAAAGAAAAAAAAAGGAAAAAAATAAAGGAGAAAAACAAAACTAAAAAACGAATGTATATACAGACCGGGACACCGGGATACAAATGACGACCGGGACACAGGGAATATAAATGACGACCGGGACACAGGGACACAACTACAACGGGGACACCGGGGGAAACAGGGGGATGTAAATGACGACCGGGACACCGGGACAGGGAATGGTCGATTAGCAATCACCATCAACAAAGCTCAAGGGCAATCATTAGAATCATGAGGTATAGATCTGAATACAGATTGTTTTCCCATGGACCATTATATGTTGCATGTTCAAGAGTCGGTAAACCTGACAATCTATTTATATGCAAAGACAATGGGACAGCAAAGAATGTTGTATATTCGCAAGTTTTACGTAGTTAAAACCATATATATATATATATATATATATATATATATATATATATATATATATATATCTATCTATATTCACAGGTGGGACATAGGGACACAACTACAATGGCGCGTAACTATTATGGCGCGTAACGACTTACGCGCGCGGGGGGGCTTGGGGGGGGGCGCGAAGCGCCCCCACCAACTAGGTGTTGGGGTGGCGCGAAGCGCCACCCCAACAGCTAGTATATATATAAAAATAAGTTGTCTGTCTATGTGTCTGTCTGTCAGGTGACGTCATGTTTCTGTGTCGACTGACGTCATGAAGTTAGTTGTCGTCATTTTTGCTATGACGGTGACGTCATTAAAGATATTTAAGACATATATGTTCACGTAGAAATCTATTAATGTTTAAGTTTAAAATGACTGATGAACTTACAATGGCAAAAGCCGATGAAGATGCTCAAAGAGTCTATTCCAAAAAACTTGCTGCTGATAGAGAAAGTCAGAAAAGAAAGCGTGCCGAGGAATCAAAAGAACAGCAAGGAAACAGGCTTGAGGCTAAAGAACGCAAAACCGCGCAGTTGGATGAAGATCCACCTGGACAGCGAGAGTCAAAACATATCAAAACTGAAAATGATAGCGATGATGATTGGGTTTGGGATTTTGACTTGGATAAGGTCATCAATGCCTACCAGATTTTAGTTAAAAAAACAAAGGTTCGGCGATATGTATTTCATAGTGAAGCTGAAAAATAAAGAAGAAAAAGAAAACTGAAAAAAGAAAAAATGTAAAAAACTAAAAAATACTAAAAAGAAAAAACACTCAAAGAGAAATTACAGACCGGGACACAAATGACGACCGGGACAGAGGGAATATAAATAACGACCGGGACACTCAAAGAGAAATTACAGACTGGGATACCGGGACACAAATGACGACCGGGACACAGGGAATATAAATGATTGCAAATGCTAATCGAATTGGGAATTGCAATCTTTTAAATTGAAAAGGCAGATCCGTTGGAATCATGGGAATGCGAGGAATAAGAACAGCCTCACTCTCAAAAGGCCCTGTCAAGATTGTGGCCTCTATTAGGTTTTCCATTGTTTTTTTTATGGCAAGTCGCGTGCCATTGCAAAGCTTTGGTGGGTTGATATTTCTTAAAAGTATTATTGGTACGCCTATTTTTAGTTGTAGCACGTGTGGTGGAAACCCTGAAAGATCTATGGAATTTAAAAATTCAGATGGATAATTAACCGCTTCATTTGGTTCCAAAACTGTGTCGACTGACTTGTAAAGGACTGCCTGGTCTCGAATCTTGGTCAAAACAATATTGTTGATTTCGTGGACGTCTATATTTTTGGGTGCGAGAATCGCTCTTTCACTTAGCCATTTATTATTTTTATAATTTTTTAGAATATTCGGAAATACTTTTTCAATCAATTCATTTTTGGACGTCACTAAATTACAGAAATCAGCAGGTAGTTGTATACGTCCGGAAATTTAGTCTATCGTATCATAAATGTCTTTTTGTTCCGATGTTAACTTGGAAATTTATTTTGTACATACGACAATAGATCATTTGTACTGTAACTTTTTTCACGATCCAATTCTACACATGTCGAAACAGCAGCGATACGGTTAGGTGAAGACATTCCCAAATCCTGAAGAGGTTTGTTTGCCATACGTACGCACAAATCTTCTATAATAACTAAAGTGTAGTTATAAATTTCTGATGTAAAATCAAAAGTCATATCTGACGTTGGAGTATTCGATGGAGTATATTTTCATTTTACAATTAGAAATTTCTCTTTCAACGGTCTTCTTACAATTAAAAATTTGTCTTTGAACGATATTCTTAAATACCTGTGTCCTGGTCGTCATTTATATTCCCTGTGTCCCGGTCGTCATTTGTGTCCCGGTATCCCAGTCTGTAATTTCTCTTTGAGTGTCCCGGTCGTTATTTATATTCCCTCTGTCCCGGTCGTCATTTGTGTCCCGGTCTGTAATTTCTCTTTGAGTGTTTTTTCTTTTTAGTATTTTTTAGTTTTTTACATTTTTCTTTTTTCAGTTTTCTTTTTCTTCTTTATTTTTCAGCTTCACTATGAAATACATATCGCCGAACCTTTGTTTTTTTAACTAAAATCTGGTAGGCATTGATGACCTTATCCGAGTCAAAATCCCAAACCCAATCATCATCGCTATCATTTTCAGTTTTGATATGTTTTGACTCTCGCTGTCCAGGTGGATCTTCATCTAACTGCGTGGTTTTGCGTTCTTTAGCCTCAAGCCTGTTTCCTTGCTGTTCTTTTGATTCCTCGGCACGCTTTCTTTTCTGACTTTCTCTATCAGCAGCAAGTTTTTTGGCATAGACTCTTTGAGCATCTTCATCGGCTTTTGCCATTGTAAGTTCATCAGTCATTTTAAAGTTAAACATTAATAGATTTCTACGTGAACGTATATGTCTTAAATATCTTTAATGACGTCACCGTCATAGCAAAAATGACGACAACTAACTTCATGACGTCAGCCGACACAGAAACATGACGTCACCTGATCCACAGACAGACACACAGAAAGAAAACTTATTTTTTATATATATATATATATATATATATATATATATATATATATATATTATATATATATATATATATATATATATAAAAAACAAACAGTATTTGTTGACAGTGGAGAAACAAGCTTCAGTGCACTTATAAAACGTGTGTGAAAATAGTGATGCTTTGGGTAGAACGAAGCTGGTTACTATTCAATTGATTAGCCCTATAAATCTAGTTTAAGAAAAGTTTACAATTTACAAATAGAGTACAACTATGATATTTTTTAACTAGTTACATAAGTTTCCCAGTAATTCGTCAAGTTGATTTTCAAACAAGATAAGCTGGAGAAATGTATTCAAATTTATATTTTTGTTTCCTTTTCAGCAATACTTAAAGATGCAGATTTAGACAAAACTTCATCAAAAAAAGTCAGACAGCAACTAGAAGAAAAATTGGAATGTGACCTTTCAAGTCGGTGAGTTGTTTATCTTAGCCTTATAGGCTAAGGCTACTTCCAGTATAAGAAGCTTGTCACATCCTCATAATAAATGTTTATCATCTGTTTTATATTTGGTAATAACAATATGGTTTTGAATGCCTTCTCCTCAGCATTACACTTTTACAGTTTTTTTGTTAGATTTTATTTTTATTTGGTAAAACATGGATGCTCTGTGAGTTTATACAGGTTTTTATGGCACTTGCCCGTCGGCCAAGTACCATATAGTGTTCCCAGTTTCTGTCAGGATGTTTGTCTGTTGGTCTGTCATTCCTGGTTTTGCTAGTTCAGGCACTTCCAGATAAGCTATAACAATGAAAGTTGGCAGGCATATCAGGGGCCAGATTAGGTTAAAATAGAAATAGTAGCTTCCCCAGTTCGACCATCTGGGGGGGGGGATAATTCAGAAATATTATTCAAGAAAATGAGGTATTTTTAACTTATGAATGGGTGATCAGATCTTAATGAAATTTGATATTTAGAAGGATCTCGTGTCTCAAAACTCATATATTAAATCCTGACAGGATCCAATGACACTGGGGGGAGTTGGAGGGGGAAACCGGAAATCTTGGAAAACGCTTAGAGAGGAGAGATCAGGATGAAACTTGATGAGAAGAATAAGCACAAGTCCTAGGTACATGATTGGCATAACCAGACTGGATCCGGTCTCTTTGGGCAGTTGGGGAGGATTTCCAGTGCTTTGGCGAGTTTGGTGCTTCTGGGCATTCTAGGATGATGAAAATCGGTAGGCCTGTCAGGGACCTGCACAAATTGACTTGATAACAGTCGTTTCCTGGATTCGACCATCTGGAGAGGGGCTGGAGGGAGGAGAAATTGTGAAAATTTAGGTATGTTTATCTTACAAATAGGTGATTGGATCTTAATGAAATTTGATACATAGAAAGATTTCATGTCTCAGATGCTCCATTTTCAATTCGGATTGGTTCCGGGGACATTTGGGGGTGGGAGGGGAAACAGAAATCTTGGAAAACGCTGAGAGTGGAGAGATTGGGATGAAAATTGATAGGAAGAATAAGCAAAAGTTCTAGATACATAATTGACATAACCAGTTTGGATCCAATGTCTTTGGGGGAGTTGGGAGGATTTCTAGTGATTTGACGAGTTCGAGAATAAGCGCCAGTTCTAGATACATGATAGATAGAAACGGACCAGATCGGATCTCTTTGGGGGAGTTGGAGGGATTTCTAGTGCTCTGGCAAGTTTGGTGCTTCTTGACGTGCTAGTACAATGAAAATTGGCAGGTGTGTCAGGGACCTGTGCAAATTGACTTAAGAACAGTCGTTTGCCCAATTCGACCATCTGGGAGGCAGGAGGGAGAGGAAATCATGAAAACTGAGGTATATTTATCTTACAAATGGGTGATCGAATCTTAGTGAAAGTTATCAATAACTCTAGTACCGAGTTTAATTCTAGGTACTGACCTCATCAAAAGTGCCAGCCATATGAGCTCTTGGCTCTTGTCTTTTATTGCTGGGAGAAGTGGGTACATATAGTTTTTTCACAAGGTGATTTTTAAGGCCTGCATATTTCTAATAAGCAATAATGGATCAGTTTTAGGGGAGAACTCTCTCCCCTGTTGTACCCCTGGTGCTGTTAAAAATTTGTTTGTTTAATTTAAGAGGAAAGAAAATAGGTTTAACCACATTTGCACAGATACATTTTGCTCATATATGAAAATATTTTTTTGGCATAGCAATCATCCAAAATTTCAGTTCAGCATGAAACATAAATGAGGTATTACCAACCATATTCCTAATAAAAAAAAAAATCTGGATGATTTTTGGTCTGCTGTAGGGGTGAAGTTGTGCTGGCTCAAATGCTATGGACACACTTTTTATGGCACTTGGTATTAACCAAGTGACATAGCAATCACAAATTCTGTCAGTCTGTCTGTTGGTCTGTTGCTCAGTCTGTCGGTCTATTGTCCCAGTTTTGCTACTTTAGGCACTTCCAGGTAAGCTAGGACGATGAAATTTGGCAGGCGTATCAGGGACCGGACCAGATTAAATTAGAAATAGTCGTTTTCCCAATTTGACTATCTTGGAGAGGGGGGGGGTGGGGGTTGGTTAATTCGGAAAAATAGAAAAAAATAAAGTATTTTTAACTTACGAACGGGTGATGGGATCTTAATGAAATTTGATGTTTGGAAGGATATCGTATCTCAGAGCTGTTATTTTAAATCCCGACCGGATCTGGTGACATTGGGGGGGGGGGGGGGTTGGGAGGGGGAAACCTTAAATCTTGAAAAACACTAAGAGTGGAGGGATCAGGATGAAACTCGGTGGGAAAAATAAGCACTAGTCCTAGATACAAGATTGACATAACCGGAATGGATCCGCTCTCTTTGGGGTAGTTGTGGGGGGGGATAATTCTGAAAAATTAGAAAAAATGGTATTTTTAACTGACGAACGGGTGATCGGATCTCAATGAAATTTGATATTTAGAAGGATATCGTGTCTCAAGCTCTTATTTTAAATTCCGACCGGATCTGGTGACATTGGGGGGGGGAGTTGGGAGGGAGAAAACTAAAATCTTGGAAAACACTTAGAGTGGAGGGATCGGGATGAAACTTGGTGGGAAAAATGAGCCCAAGTCCTAGATACATGATCGACATAACCGGAACGGATCCGCTCTCTTTGGGGTAGTTGGGGGGGGGGGTTAATTCTGAAAAATTAGAAAAAATGAGTATTTTTAACTTACGAACGGGTGATCGGATCTCAATAAAATTTGATTTTTAGAAGGATATCGTGTCTCAAAGCTCTTATTTCAAATCCCGACCGGATCTGGTGACATTGGGGGGAGTTTGGGGTGGGGGAACCTAAAATCATGGAAAACGCTTAGATTGGAGGGATCGGGATGAAACTTGGTGGGAAAAATAAACAGAAGTCTTAGATACGTGATTTACATAATTGGAACGGATCCGCTCTATTGGGGGGGGGGGGGGTAATTCTGTAAAATTAGAAAAATGACGTATTTTTAACTTACGAAGGAGTGATCGGGTCTTCATGAAACTTCATATTTAGAAGGACCTCGTAACTCAGATCTCTTATTTTAAATCTCAACCGGATCCAGCGTCATTGGGGGGGGGGGGGGGCAGTTGGGGGGGACCGGAAATCTTAAAAATACTTAAAGCGGAGAGATCAGGATGAAACTGGATGGGAAGAATAAAAACTTGTCTAAGATACGTGACTGACATAACCGGACCGGATTTGCTCTCTTTGGTGGAGTTGGGGGGGGGGGTAATTTTGAAAATTGAGGTATTTGTAACTTACAAAAGGGTGACCAGATCTTAATGAAAATTGATATTTAAAAGGATCTTGTGCTTTAAAGCTCTAATTTAAAATTCCGACCCGATCCTGTGACATTGGGGGGAGTTGGTGGGGAAACCGGAATTCATGGAAAATGTGAAAATTGGGGTATTTTTATCTTACGAATAGATGATCGGATCTTAATGAAATTTGATATTTAGAAGGAATTCATGTCTCAGAGCTCTTATTTCAAATCCCAACCAGATCTTTTGACATTGAGGGGAGTTGGAGCGGGAATCTTGGAAAATACTTGGAGTGGAGGAATCGGGATGAAGTTAGGTGGATAGAATAAGCAAATGTCCTTGATACGTAATTGACGTAACCGTACTGGACTTGCTCTCTTTGGGGGAGTTAGGGGGAGGGGTTCAGTGATTTGGCGAGTTGGGTGCTTCTGGACGTGCTAGGGCGATGAAAATTGGTAGGCTTGTCAGGGAGCTGCACAAATTGACTTGATAAAGTCGTTTTCCCAGATTCGACCATCGGGGGGGGGGGGGGGGCTAAAGGGAGAGGAAAAATTAGAAAAAATTAGGTATTTATAATTTACGAGTGGGTGATCGGATCTTAATGAATTTTGATATTTAGAAGGACATTATGACTCAGAGCTCTTATTTTAAATCCTGACCGGCATTAAGCCTCTGATTTTCCTTTTAAATCAATCTATTGATTCTTAGAATTTTGTTAGAGCTCACACCATATGAGCTCTTAGCTCTTCTTGCCTCGTCACAAGTGCCATATGAACTCTTAGCTCTTGTTTTACATAACTTGATGGGCTGAGAAATGTATCCTTAATCTATTGTTTAATTAAATGAATATTTTCTTACCCTTTTCTTTTTGTAACTATTATTGTTGTCTAGGTCATGTATAGAAGGATCTGTGTTTTGGTGTAAAAGACATAATTTTTTGGGAAAAATGATTTCTTTTTTAAAGAATTTCTTATTCATTTTAAATTTCTTTTAAAATGATTTTATTAAAAAAAGCTTTTGATGTTCTTGACAGTGAAAATTGAAAATCATTTTTGATGAAAACACAACATATAATTTTTTTATAAAAAGAAAAATTGAATTCTTAGCCCTATCTTCAAGCATGTGATGAGAAATTAATCATAAACGGTTTTGTTGGTTTTAGGAGGGAAGGGGTCTAAAGGATTCACAGGCCCTATTTATGCCTCTAATCGTGTAGTTATATTATAATGATATCCAATCACAAGGATAGACAGGGTGTCAAGGGATTATTTTGTGCAGAGGTGCAAGACAGTAAAGGTGTAATGCTAACCGGTGGCAGAATATAGTCTGGTCCATGGGCATTGAGCCTTGTGGGGGAGGGGGGGGCAAGGATGTAACTTCTTTGTTCTGGTTTTTCTTTTTTGTGTGTGAAATAAATTGATTAGCTGAGGCTAAGATTTTGACTCTTGCCTGCTGTCTTAATTTTTATAGGGGAAGTCCACTTGACTGTATGTATATCCCCATCCAGCTTCAAGTAGACCTAGGGGTACTTTTAGATAGAAGGTAGAAGGGGCTCTGAAAGTGGGGTACACTTTATCACAGCCCCAAGGTTATTGCTTCATTGCTTGCTGAGCATGTTAGCTGAATGTTTGCTTTCTCTCCTTGAGCTGTTCAAAGAATTATCCCCACTAACACAGGAAACCTGCCAGGGCTTTGCACATGTTTGTTCAACCTCACTTAGTGTATGTATGTCAGCCTGGCACTACACACTGGTCAAAGCACAAATAGAAAAAATAAAGAGATGTATGAAAATGCTATATACTATACAGTCAGGTGGAGCTGTCCAACCACTTTCGCCTCCAAAGGTTGGAATAGATCCCTCTGGTAGGGAGGAGGAATGCTCTGTATAGAAGATTTGTGCTTTAAGGTCTTTATTTATTAATACCAAATACGGTAAGCTTTCAAGCTTGTCGCAATTTATGGCACTGGGGTTGCTGGCATTTTTCCTTGTTACAGATTCCTGCCTGCCCCCAAAATTTTATTAAATAGACGAAGAAAATTCCTATTCTTTGCCATGTAGTGTCTATCCATGTCAGGTATGGCAAAACTTTGTCGAGTTTTATAGCACAAGCAGGCAGTGGGAAATAACCTGTTGTCTGTTTTTATTTTCTTTATTGTTTCGAGGGAATTTTTTTTTTTTTTTATTATTGTGTCTCCATGTTAGACTGGTGAGTTTATAGCATGACAGTATTGTAGATGGTGGTTAGGGCCAATTGTTTCACTTCTTATTTGGTGGTGGAGAACAATTTCAGAGAGTTTCTAGCCTATGCAGCAATACCAATACGGCTGGTTACAAGTTTGAATTTTGTGAAAAGCCATTTGTTAAAGGCTATTTAAGAGGCAAGGTAGAGTATATGGTAGGTCATAGTCCTCTATTCCAGTTCAATGTTGCTTTAATAGCTGCAATGGAGACATCTAATAAAACATCTTACTCCTTATGTAACTTCGAAGCTAGTGATTAAGGCATACATATTATGATTTCCTCAAATACTACGCGCTGTGCGCGAATACCTATAGCAAAATTTTTTAAACGCGAGGCTCAAAGCAGTTAAAGGGAGAATGACCAAGTTTTATTTTCTGTGCAAAAGCTGTACTTGGGATAATCAGGGAGAGTAGACTGTAGACTTCAGCATTGTGTTTCTATTTAAGAGAACTTTGGTAAAGAAGATCCCTCATAATGGGATCTTCTTACTGAAAGTTCTATCAAGAGCCCCCCTCCCCCCGTTTGGTTTGGTTTACATGAGGTGTTGATTTAAATACAAATTCTTCGCACACGAAGAATTGATTTAAATATAAGACATAGGATTTTATCCAGAATAATCATACAATTCAGGGCATCTCTGGTAGTAGTTGTTAAGGTACACAGAACTTTAATTATATGTTAGGTTAATGGCACTAATGATGACTTGACGCAGAAACAAGCGAAACTGTGAAGTACTCAGTTCAAAATGTACTTTTTTTTTATAGAATATAATATTGTTAATTATTGGATGTTTTAAGAAAGCAGTTGTCCAAAGCAAACATGCCTTTAAGTAATCAGGTCAATTATCAGTTCTTAAAATCGCTGAAAGTAATTGAGTTTGATAAATGGAACTTCGACATATTTTAAGGTACTGATATTTGACCTGGTTACTGAAAGTGAAATCTCAAAACAAAAGCCAATTCTTTAGTCATACCTGAAATAAACGTTAAACCTCCTTTGCATTTCATAAATGAAACGCGTCATCGACCAATTAGGTCTCAAAGGGTTTGTGCAAGGAATACAATTATTGAAATCAGAAATCAAAGACATAGTTCTCCCAAGTTTTTTAATTGTTGGTTTGTTTGTTTAAGTGAATGAATTTTTTTTTGGCCAGTCGTTCGCTACTATCCCTCAATGGCTGTTCAAGACTTTAATGGAATTTGTGCAAATCGTGGGTATTAATGAATGACTCGCTTTTTTGGTAGTTTTGGTAGTTTTTCACCTGATTCGACTATCTTTTAAAATATTAAAAAAAAATTATTCGAAAAGCAATTTTTATTCTATTTAAAATAGAAGATAGAGCTACATTTTCTCTTGTTTTTGTAATGAAGCTCACTTTAATTTGGAAGCTTAAAACTCTTTATGGCAAAAGATGCCATCGGAATGTTAATCATATATCGTTGTTGAATATAAATATGCTTTTAGGAAAAAAGAGATTGATGACTTAGTAATGGAATACGTCGAATCTCAACAAGACGAAGAAGAAGAAAAAGAAGAGACCGAGGAATCAGAAGAAGAAAAGAAACCAAAGGCCAAACCAACTAAAAAGAAAGAGAAAGAATCCAGTGAAGAGGTATGATTATAATATATTCTGATTTCAGGATCCTTAAACGCAATTATTGTTCCACGAACTATGGAAAGAAGAGGGTAAAAAGTGGAATTAATTAAATGAGGAATGGAACTCTGAGAAAAAAGACAGTAGTAGTGTCGTCCTGCTACTGCCACCGCGCATTTTTTTTTATTAAACGTATACGAATGATAAATACTGCTTTGAAGAACGAAGTAGCCTCTTCTTTCTTCATTGTTTTTCCGAATTTCTATTAATATCTTGAAAAGTTTTTAACGCTTAATTAAACACAATCAATTCTTGGCCTTTCATACAGGATGATGAATCTAATCTTTATCATGAATATAATTTTATCAAAACTATGAAAATGTTGCTTCTCAAATGTTTCCCCGTTTTTTATTCTCGAGTTTTGACAGTTTAACAATTGATCACCTCGTTTACAGATCGCCCTCGAATTTTCTTTCTTTAGGATGTCTAATTTATTATCTTGAACCATTAAAAGATCTGCGGTAAGTAAACGTTTAAAATAAACAATTTGAATGTCAGTCCATTGTCAGTCGTTGATTGTACTGTTCCTTTTTTGTGAGAATTTCAATAAAGTTAACAACATGTGGTTTGCAAGTCGAGAATTTGTTTTATTGTAAGCAAACGTATCCTTTCTTCGTCAAAGAAAAAATCATAGTTATGTACAGCAGACTTAGCCGCAAACACGGAAGGTAAAGTTGAAAATCACTTAATATTATTACAGCTTTAACTTTTTTATTAACAAGTTTTAACTTAGGTCACCTACATAGTTTGTGCTGATTTATATTTTATACTTTTTTTTTGGTAATTTTGGCTGAGCATTCCCCTTCTAAACTGGATATAAAAAAAATGGACCTTATTATGTTAACTCAAGTCGTTTTAATGTTGCTGAGAATGTGCTTTGACTTGCACTTGGTTTAGTGGCTGAAATAGGCTTCAAAGTTCCCTTTTGGTTTATATTTTTATCACGCCTAGATTTTAAAACGTTAATGGCGAAAAAAATTCTGTCGGCTTTTTAGAAAAAGTGGTATACTACGTGAAAGAAATGAACAGAAGAATGTCTAAAATTCTGTAAAATTTAGCAAAAAAATTATTGAGTATTAAAGGTATTTAGCAAATTAAAGGTGCATGTGCAAGAACACTTAATGAATTTATATTAAATGATGAAGTACAAAAATCTTGTAGGTGATGTTGCTAGTTTAGACAGGAAATGCCCCGTCAAGACCACCTTTTTGTTTTTTTTTTGTTTGCTTGCATGGCTTTGCTTTGAATTCATGCTCTTTATTTGATAGCGGCTAATTTGGTAAGAATTTCAGGCTATTTTGTTCCTTTCTTTATATGCTGTTAAATGCATATAGATGTCCGAATTTTTTGCCACCTGTTCCAATCTTATTTTATTCTATCACGTTCTTTTGGTAACTTTTATTTTGAATGTTTTACCTAATGTTATTTTTGAAGTTTCAATAAAATTGTCCACCAATTAACACTGTTGTTACCTTTAAGAAATGGTAAGGATGTCTAGGAGGGTTTTAAATATAGGGGATTGCATATGTTGAAAGACGTTCGCGAGAATGAATCTTAGTGAACGTCTGAGGAAACATGGTTGTCTGACAAAAAAAGATATGTTACAATTTTCTTACTTTATAGGAGAGCAAAGCAACGAAAACTAGTTTCTACAAATATGACTTCAAAATAGTTGTATTTATCTCCTATAATTGTTTGTACATGGATTATCGAATCCTAGTGTATCCAATTATTTGGTTTGGGACGGGGGTCAGTGGTGTGACTCTGTAAGCTCAGCCAGAGTTGACCCAGCTCTAAATGGGTACCTGGAGAAATTTAGGCAAGTAAACAGGAAGGGTGTGCAAAAGCACTGGTTGGCCTCCCCCCCCACTGCACTTCCTGACTGGAGGGCCAAGAAACGGAGATCAGCACCGGCTTTAGAGACTGTAAAGTCTAATGCCATATTCTTTACCTTTTTACCTTATATAACTGCAAGAGTTGGTCGATTCTAATTGTACCAAATTGGTTCCACTTTCCAACTTTAATGAAAGTCAACAAATTTTATGTATTTTGAAGAAACATCAAAAGTTGCTTCATCCAATGTATTCATTGTCATCAAAACTCCGTCCTTACCATGAACTGTGATTTCAGTTTTAATGTTACTCCTTACTATCGGTTGAAAAAACAATTTTTTAAAATTTAATATAGTAAAGAATCAGTTTAATGTCAGCTAACCGTAATGTCAGAAATTATCTTTGTACAAAAGATGGCACGTGTATGCTTTTTATGGCACTTGGTATTTACCAAGTGACATATAGCGATCGTAATTTCTGTCCGTCGGTCTGTCTGTCTGTCGGTCCCGGTTTTGCTAGTTTGGGCCCTTCCAGATAAGCTAGGACGATGAAAGTTGGCATGTGTATCAGGGACCGGACCCGATTATATTAGAAATAGTCGCTTCCCCGATTTTACCATGTGGGAGGGGGGGAGGGAGGACGGTTAATTCGGAAAAATTAGAAAAAAAGAGATATTTTTAACTCACGAACGGGTTATCGGATCTTCAATGAAATTTGATATTTAGAAGGACCTTGTGTCTCAGGGCTCTTATTTAACATTGGGGGGAGTTGGAGGGGGAAACCAGAAATCCTGGAAAACGCTTAGAGTGGAGAGATCGGGATGAAACCTAGTGGGGAGAATAAGTAAAAATCCTAGATATGTGATTGACATTACCGGAACGAGTCCGCTCTCTTTGGGGAGTTGGGAAGAATTCCAGTGCTTTAGCGAATTTGGTGCTTCTGGACATAATAGGACGATGGAAATTGCTAGGCATGTCTGGGACCTGCACAGATTGACTTGATAACAGTCGTTTCCATGATTTGACCATCTGGGGGTGCTGGAGGGAGGGGAAATCGTGAAAAATGAGGTATGTTTATCTCACGAATGGATGATCGGATCTTAATGAAACTTGATATGTAGAAAGATGTCATGTTTCAGATGCTTCATTTTGAATTTGGATCGGATCTGGGGACATTGGGGGGTGGAGGGGGGAAGTGGAAATCTTGAAAAACGCTTAGAGTGGAGAGATTGACGGGAAGAATAAGCACAAGTTCTAGATACGTTACTGACATAACTGGACTAGATCCGATCTCTTTGGGGGAGTTGGGATTTCTAGTGCTATGGCGAGTTCGAGAATAAGCACAAGTCATAGATGCGTGTTTGACATAACCGGACCGGATCTGATCTCTCGTCACAAGTGCCATATGAGCTCTTGGCTCTTCCAAACTCGTCACAAGTGCAATTTGAGCTCTTGGCTTTCACTCGATTTTTGTTTCTTATTTATCCTTTTCTGGGGCTGTTTTCAACAGCGACTTAGTTCGCTGCAGAAACAAGTTTCGACGCTAACTGTTAGCTACTCGGTATTGGATGTCAAAGAATACTACAACTAAAGCTAGCTTCTACTGCTCCATCGTGTGTACATTCTTATATAAATCATTGAAACACCCAATTCTTTATTCTATTGTATTTCCCTATAATGACACTTCTGGTGTGCACAAGTCGTTGAGTTGGACAAGTTTCTGGTCTAAGATTATGATTGCTTTGGATTGAAACAACCCAATTAACGTAAAAATAGTTTGGCTCGAGATAGTCACTAAGGGTCGAGGGTCAGGTTCCATTGAAAAACAACATATGATAACGTAAAAAACTATAGAGAAGCTTATGGTTAGTTGTATTTTTAATATCAACATATTTTCTACGTCTTAAATTCTTATTAAATTAAAATACCTTCTTACGAAAATGTCATAGCTGCGTTTCAAGATCGAAAGGGTTATATCTGACAAACGTCAGCTTGGTTGTGTAACTATTAGGAACAACAGCATTTGCTAAACTGGCGACAACTTCATTGACATGGTCTAATCTAGACTCCAATGTTTATCTTATACCATTTTTATGGCACTTGGCGCCTATGGCACCCTTCAGTCTTCTAAAATCTGTATATTTCACTCAGCATAATATATTGAAAATAATTCTTTTTTTTATCCTCAACTCCTCAAAGATGCCGAGTGTAATTTAAACAAAACTGCACTTTTTTTGTGGGAAAGTTTAGGAGAGTTAGCAATGCTCGTTCTTATAAAATAGTATATTATTTTCTCTAAGCAACTGAAAGATTTTTTATACTAAAAATCCTGTTTTGTTGCGTCAGTTTTGTGTTTTCAGCAAGTCGCTGGTTTTCCTGAACTACAAATATAGGGAAACATCGTGTCAGTTTATTTGAGCTAGTTTTTTAGATATAAGTTGCATAAGCTGCAAAGCAATAATTTTTATTCGTTTTAAGATTCGACTTCGCTCTTGATTTCCATCAGAAAAACTTACGGTTTTTGAATTCTTGAGAATTATTCTGGTAGATCATTTCCTCAATTATTATTAATCAGAAAAAGGTTGTTGATTTACGTTACTTAGACAAGCTGCCGAGTTGTTTGTCGAGCGGTGTATGTCTAAACGTTTGAAGTACGAATTGGTTGGCATTAAAAGAGTCAAGAAGTGAAAGTATTGTAATTGGTGTCGGACGAACTAATTGGAAATCTAAAATGTCGGTAAGTTGTATTTTGTAAATTTGGCATGTTTGGACTTGACATATAATTTCGATAGCACAATGTCAAAAGTATAAGCCCAAATCTCAGTTTAGAAACGTGGACAGAAGGTCTTTGGGTCCTCCCCCCCGAAATATTGAAATTTTTGTGATACGATGCGTAATAGTATTATCTTTCTGTTTTTGTTTTTATTTGGTTCCTACCATAGTGGGAGTAGATTGGTTCCTACCAAAGTGGGAAGTACCCACCTAGTAGAGGTGGGTACTTTAAAGTACCTTCTCGGGACATACTTTCCCTTTCTGAGATAGCAAAAAGTCAATTAACTAGAATTTTACCAATTTTCCTTCTCAATAGCCCCAATTTAGGTCTTTACTGCATCCTTAATTGTGGCATAAATAATTTTATGAACAAATTGTAGAACAATTTGGTGGCTTTTGGGGTAAAATTATAGTTTAGTGACTTCTGGCTATCTCGGAAAGGGGTTAGGTTAAGAAAGTGAAACTTTCAGGGATGGGTCTACAGGCTAAAGTATATCCTGGGAAGGTACTTTAAAGTAGCCACCTCCATTGCTTCTCCCTCTAGAGGGCCCTGAAATTCGCCTACATAAGTCTATACCTATTGAAATTTTGACAAAACAACATTTTACCTTAATTTTCAATTACCAGTTGCTTTTTCTCTGCCTTTAGTTCTCAAAATGCAATTCCTGTTATTTGAGTAGAATTCTGAGCCATATCAATTTTTTTTTAATTTAGGAAATATGTTTGCATATCTTTAAAACCTTATAAATTGGGGTTGAGCAATTTATGAAGCTCAAAACAATTTTGCTGTACTTCACTCAAGCAGAAGATCTATTTTTGCAAGGTTTCACTTTTATTACATATTTTTTAAGGTCATCAAAGGTCAGGACCCTGTGGAGGGAGAGGGAGTAAAGGTAGGTACTTCAAAATACCTTCCTGGGACATACTTCGTAAGTATTTTTAACTTACGAAGGAGTGACCGGATCTTAATGAAATTTGAAGTTTGGAAGGATATCGTGTCTCAGAGTTCTTATTTTAGATCTCGACCGGATCCGGTGACATTTGGGGGGGGGACCTAAAATCTTGTAAAACGCATAGAGTGGAGGGATCGAGATGAAACTTAGTGGGAAAAGTAAGCACATGTCCTAGATACGTGATTGACATAACTGGAACGGATCAGCTCTCTTTGAGGGAGTTCGGGGGGAGGGTTAATTCTGGAAAATTAGAAAAAATGAGGCATTAACTTACGAAGGAGTGATCGGATCTTAATGAAATTTGATGTTTGGAAGGATATCATGTCTCAGAGCTCTTATTTTAAATCCCGATCGGAGGCGATGACATTTGGGGGAGTTTTGGGGGGAACTAAAATCTCGGAAAACGCTTAGAGTGGAGGGACCGGGATGAAACTTGATGGGTAAAATAAGCACAAGTCCTAGATGCGTGATTGACATAACCGGAACGGATCCGCTCTCTTGGGGGGGGGGGGGTTAATTCTGAAAAAAAGAGAAATGAGGTATTTTTAACTTACGAAGGAGTGGTCGGATCTTAATGAAATTTGATGTTTGGAAGTATATCATGTCTCAGAGCTCTTATTTTATATCCTGACTGGATCCGGTGAAGGGGAAGTTGGGGGAGGGGACTTAAAATCTTGGAAAACGATTAGAGTGGATGGATCGGGATGAAACTTGGTGGGAAAAATAAGCACAAGTCCTAGATACGGGATCGAAATAACCGGAGCGGATCTGCTCGTCAGATCATAATGAAATTTGATATCTAGAAGGATTTTGTGCTTTAAAACTCTCATTTTAAATCTTGACCTGATCCGGTGACATTGAAGGGAGTTGGAGGGGGAAACCAGAATTCTTGGAAAACGTGAAAAACGAGGCATCTTACAAATGGGTGATCGGGTCTTAATGAAACTCGATATATAGAAGAATCTTATGTTTCAGATGCTCTATTTTCAATTCGAATCAGATCTGGGGACATAGAGGGTTGGATGGGGGAAATAGAAATCGTGGAAACGGGAAATCTTAGAAAACGCTTACGAGTGGAGAGATCGGGATGAAACTTGATGGATAGAGTAAGCACAAGTTATAGATACGAGATTGACATAATTGGTACGGATCCGTTCTCTTTGGGGGAGCTGGGGGTTGTTAATTTGGAAAAATTAGAAAAAATGAGGTATTAAAATATTTTAATTCAAGAACGGGTGACGGGATCTTGATATTTGATATTTAGAAGTAACTCATGTCTCAGATTCCTTATTTGGAGTGAGTTGGGGGGGGAATCGGAAATCTTTGAAAACGCTTATAAATCGTATCGTAGATACGTGATTGACGTAACCGGACTGGATCCGCTCTCTTTGGGGGAGTTGGGTGGTGGGGTTCAGTGCTTTGGCGAGTTTGGTGCTTCTGGACGTGCTAGGATGATGAAAATTGGTAGTCATGTTAGGGAGCAGCACAAATTGACTTGATAAAGTTGTTTTCCCCGATTAGACCATCTGGGGGGCTGAAGGGAGGGGAAAAATTAGAAAAATTGAGGTATTTTTACTGAGAGTGGGTGATCGGATCTTAATGAATTTTGATATTTAGAAGGACCTCGTGACTCAGCTCTTATTTTAAATCTCGACCGGCATTGAGCCTCTGATTTTCCTTTTAAAGCAATCTATTGATTCTTAGAATTTTGCTTGACCTCATACCACAATTTTGCCAAGAGCTCTTGGCTCTCCTAACCTCGTTGCAAGTGCCATATGAGCTCTTAGCTCTTGCTTTTCTTCGGCTTTTGCAAATTCTTTGAAAATCAAGTTAGAACAGTAACAAGAAGTACGGAACAAGATAAATAATTGCGCCGAACAAATGAATTAAGAATGTACTATTAACGAACTCGAAATACTGAGACTTAACATCAATATTACCTGCCTTTGACGTATTTTCTAAACTTATAGGTCTTGTTAATGTTAGTTTCTTTTAAATTCAGTTATTACCTCTCCCGCAAAAAAAATGCTTCGGTTCGTCCCTTTATTAGGGGGTATTCTCCTAGAGATCTTGTCCTCTAAAATATTATGATGTTTTGCTTACTAGTTTGAACTTCGGCTGGCATGTATTGAGTCTCTTAATTTATATAGGATCAAAATGACGTAGTTGTGACAGGTGAGGTTCAAGGCAAAAATCCTCGTCGCGTCGCTGCTGGGAAAAAGGCTGCTAGTCAGATGGGCCACGAAAAGTTGTCTCAAATTGGAAAGAAGGGAGCTGAATCTAGACTTAGTGGGTCTAGCAGTGTATCGGCTTCAGACGTAAGTTATTTACCTCTACTTTGACTGTAAAGGTTCGTTTATTAAATACGTGTACACGACGAAATAAGGGGACAGTTGCCGCAGAATAAGTTTTTTTTCAGGGGATCGGAAGGGACTAGCCTGCTAAGGTTTTCTCGAGAGTGTGGTCCTTTATTTTTTTTTTGTCTGGAAAGAATACAGAATTTGCAAATGTTACACAAAATTTCCGGTTTCTGTATATCTTTAGTGTTCTAGGGCAGATAAGCTTCTATCTACTCATTTTTTCAGATTTCCACATGAATATTTTCCATGCCGCTTTCCCTTTATTGGCTGTAAGATACATGGGCACAGTTTGTGCGTAAAATAATTTCGTGCTTTGATCGAAGAAAACTAAGAAAGCTTCTTTATATCAGTTTCTTGTCTTTTTTTAGCGGGCCCAGAAAGAGAGTAATCTTGGAATATATATATATATATATATATATATATATATATATATATATATATATATATATATATATATATATATATATATATATATATATATATATATATAAGTATATAGTATATAGTATATATTTGTGCCACGGAAGGTCAAGTTAGGCCCGACTATCTGATATATTTTTTTGTCATTAAAGTAAGTGACATTAAAATTTAAATTGAACAGAAATTACCAAATATATAAGGGATTTGTCCATTTGCTCTTTAGAAAAAGTTTAACTTTTCGTTTGCTACAAGCATTAATATAAATAATATAATATAATTTATTCAATTAGAATAGAATAAATACAAACAGTTGGTTGTTGAAAAAGTTGGTTGTTTTCTTCACCTATTTTTAACATTCTTTTCTTCTCTGGAAAAAAAGAAAACATTTGGAAATAAATTAGTTCTGGTAAAATACCAACTAAGCTTTATCTTGAAGAATGGTGGGTGACTGCTTCCTTCATATTAGACTAGTTCTATCTATTTTATTTTAACGAAACTTTTTTTTGAGTGTACAAAAATTGTTTTTAGTCGATCTTTATCTTCATCAATACCGAAAATACTATTAATTGTTTCTTTTATTAGGAGGAATCTGGTGAAGTCGAAGAGTTCGAAAATGAGGAGATTAAGAATCCCCAACGTGTTGCTGCTGGTAAAAAAGGAGCAGAAGTGAGGCGGTCCGGTAGGACAAGTCGTACAGGAACTTCTTCAGATGAAGGGGTAAGAACCTATATTTATATCATAACGCTTGGTAGAAATTGGGTTTTCATTAATTTTCAACTGGTTGAATGAACGCAGCGTTTCCGAAACTGAGTCAAATTGTTTATTACTATGGCCGTATTTTGTACCAACTTTCGACTTGAGCGTTTCTCTACATTAGCGTCAATTCGTTTCGTTTTTTCTGTGGTTTTTCTTTTTGATAGTTCGACTAGGGAAAAACGAATGCCTGGAATTTAGTTATTATTGCCAAGGTCTAACCTCATTAAATCTCAACCTGCTTAATACTATATAAACTTAGTTTATCTTCTTTTCGTATAAAATTTATAATATGACAAAAAAAAACAGTATTTAATTATCGCTTAGGCGAGTCCTTGGCTGGAAAATTTGTGTTTCACGTTTCTTATTTTGGTCGAAAGATGATTTGAAAAGACTTACATGCTAAGCTCATCTTTGAACCTGAAAAGTACCTGAAAACAATTGGTTTCAAATTATTTACGTTTGGACAGGTATAAGGACAGTTCCAGACATACTGGTTAAACAGTCTTCCAGCTTGTTGAAACGGACGTTTTGTTTTGAGAACTCTGGTGTATTTGTGCATACACTGCATACATATTCTTTTTGTTGTGCAACATAAAAATAATCTGGCGAATCTGAAGAACATGTTAGATTTGATTTTCTGACCCAGACGGTTCATTATATCTGCCACGATGTAGTATCTGATGCTACTCACACTTATTTACAAACCTCCTATTCCATTAATTATTACAACTTCACCCTAGTCCTGTTTTCAGCGCGTCTTAAAGTGGGGAAAAACGTTGGAACTACGTCGTTGCAGAATGATGGCAGTTCGAAACTGCATTTACGTTTTATAGGCTAGTTTGCCTTAACATGTATGTATTTGCTTTTGATTGGTGTTAAAAAAAAGTAATCTTGAGTTTACTTTTCAAGGGACGTGATTCAAGTGAGGAAGGCCGTGGGAAGGACCCGAAACGTGTAGCAGCTGCCAAGAAAGCTGCCGAAACTAGGAAAAGGAAGGCCCAAGAGGTATGAATTTCAATGAATTTGTTTTATCGCTTTTTTTCAAGGTTGGTAGTGTAGCCAGATTCTTCTCTTGATGAAGGGCTTCCTACTTTAGAGAAGATCTTGAAGTAGCAATTTTATATCAAGGCGTGTAGTTTTCAAATAGTATCATTGACACCAGGGGTGTCGTTTCAGGGGGCAAGTGGAGCAGTTTCCCCCACCCCCAATAATTCGGAGAAAAAATTATTATATAGCCTATGCCCCTTGAGTATCCAGATATGGACGCTCACCCCCAAAATAAAAATGCTGGAGCCATGCCCCTGTTTGACAATTTCAATAATTCATTTTGGCCTGGGCGGGGGGTAAACATGAAAGGAGTCGGAAAGATAGGAATAACTGTATGAAACTTACGAGATTACAGGGGATTTTTGGGTTTAAGGCTAACTTGGAAGTTAGTATCCGAGTACCATCGAATACTCCCAACATGTAAATGACAGATCACGCTTGTTTGAATGTGTTTTCTCTCGAAAGGAAAAGAAAATTGTATGATTTTCGTAACTAAAGCAAAGTTCGTTTAGAAAATGAACAAGCTTTTCAGTTTTTAAGTCGTGAGTACTGAAAAAAAATTCCTTTTGTTTTGGAAAATTTAGTTTCATGGAATGTTATCTTCTTTTCAATGTCCAATTTGAGTGTAATACACTCTAGTCAAAAGTTTGACTTTCTTCAAAAGTCAAAAAAATGCGAGAATTTATTGAAGTGGCTCAATTTGCTAGAGCTCATAACCTGGAATTATGACTAACCTGGTAAAATTCTAGTTTAGTGACTTCTTGCTATCTCGGGAGGGGTTAGGTTAGGAAAATGAAACTTTCGGGGATGGATCTACAGGCTAAAGAATATCCTGGGAAGGTATTTTAAAGTACCCACCTCCACTCCTTCTCCCTCTAGAGGGCTGTAAATTTTACAAAACAACAGTTTACCTTAAGGCCGTGATTAAGTGAACTTGAAAACATCGAGCTTCAAAATTGAAGTTAGGTTAGCCTTCTGTCTGTTAATTCTCTAGAGACCGTCGATTGTCAAAACTTCAAATAGCACCAATTATCAAGTCTTGTGAGAGGTTTTGATAGACAGCTTCCTTTGGTGAGATAGTAATATATTTGGCTGCGTCTTGCAAAGCTTGGTTACCGACCAAGGGAGAAGAGAAAATTAGCAAAAGAGCACTATCATTCTCAAGTATAAAATGCCCATGTATATGAAACTGTGACGGTATGTATAGAGTGCATTTTAAAATTTATTGTTTTTTCCACTTTTTTTCCTAGGGATAGGCTATTTAAAATACCTCAGTTGATTAATTCGAAGAAACTAAACACCAGACTTAGTTGAAAGCTTTCTTCGTGGATTCTCAGAAAACCAAAGTTTTCTTACGAATTAAATTGAAAAAATAACTGAAAGTAAGGAGTGACATTAAAACTTAAAACGAACAGAAATTACTTCGTATATGAAAGGGACTGCTTCCTCGTGAACGCGCCGCTCTTTACGCTAAAGTTTTTACTGTTTTAAAAATAGAGTTAAGAGAAAGAGTCGGACTTTAGCGTGAAGAGCGGGGCGTTGATGAGGAAGCAGCCCCTTTCATATATGAAGTAATTTCTGTTCGTTTTATGTTTAAATGTCACTCCTTACTTTAAGTTAAAAAAACACTTGTTTTTATTTAATTTAATTTTTGAGCGTTTTTGAATCAATGCATGTTTTGATTTATGCTCTCCGCAGATGAATAATTAAAACGAAATTTTCCTTTTTTTTTTTTTTTTGGCTAAATGGTTTTCTCATAGTTTTGATCGAACAATTTCGAGAAAAAAAAAGAAGCAGGGATGGAGGTCTAGTTGCCCTCCGATTTTTTGGTTACTTAAAAAGGCAAATAGAACTTTTAATTTTTTATGAATGTTTTTATTAGTAAAATTATTAGAAAAAATAAATGTTATTAGTTAAAGATATACGCAACTTACAAATTATCTTACATAACGAACTTCAGTATTCTCATATTTTTATTACATATATGAGGGGGTTCACCCCCTCGTCAGTACCTCACTCTTCACGCTAAAGCTTAAATTTTGTCCCAATTTCTTAAGAATAACCCTTTGAATAACAAAAGTCGTAGAATAAATAGTTGAAATTTCTAAAAATACTTTAGCGTAAAGAGCGAGGTATTAGGAGGAGGTGAGCCCCTCATGCGTAATAATTTCTGTTCCTTTTAACAGAAATTATTCTGGAATATTTACAGGAATTAATATTTACAGGAAAATAATAACAGTAATATTCTGTTCCTTTCAGTTGAAAAACTTTGTCATATCTATTTTTTCATTATTTTTTTAAATAATGCTATAAAATCCTGCGCTCCCTTCATGGAAATTTTCTTCCCCCATGAAAAATTCCTCTATGAAAAGTTCCCCCAACATATCCCCCTCTTCTCAACCCCTGCCACTAACCAAATGAAAACGCCCAGAAAATGTATATACACTTCCCAATAACCATTACTGTATGTAAGCACTGGTCAGTGTTTGTAACTTGTAGCCCCTCCCTCGGGGACTGTGGGGGAGTAGGTCATCCCAAAAGGCATAGTTATAAGGATTTTCGACTACGCTGAATAAAATGGCTATCTCAGAATTTTGATCCGGTGACTGCGGGAAAATAATTAGCGTGGGACGGGGGCATAGGTACCCTCAGTTTTTTTGGTCACTTAAAAAGGGCACTAGAACTTTTCATTTCCGTTTGAATGAACCCTCTCGCAACATTCTAGGACCACTGGGTCGATACGATCACACCTGAAAAAAAACAACAACAAATAAACACGCATCCGTGAAGCCCGAATCTGTAAAAATGTGTAATTTCGCATTTTTTTTCCAGAAGACAAATCACGGATGCGTGTTTATCTGTTTTTTTTCCCAGGGGTGATCGTATCGATTCAGTGGTCCTATAATGTCACCAAAGGGCTCATTCTAACGGAAATGAAAAGTTCTAGTGCCCTTTTTAAGTGACAAAAAAATTGGAGGGCACCTAGGCCCCCTCCCACGGTCATTTACCCCAAAGTCGCCGGATCAAAATTCTGAGATAGCCATTTTATTCACCATAGTCGAAAAACCCAATAAATATGTCTTTGGGGACGACTTACTCCCCCGCAGTCCCCGTGGGAGGGGCTTCAAGTTATAATCTTTGACCTGTGTGTACATATAGTGATGGTTACTAAGAAGTGTACAGACGTTTTCAGGGGGATTTTTTTTTGGTTTGGGTGGGATATTTGAGGGGGGAGGGTTACCGGGGAGGATTTTTCCATGGAGGAACTTCTCATGGGGGAAGAGACTTTCAATGGAAAGGGGCGCAGGATTTTCTAGCATTATTTAAAAAAAATATGAAAAGTTTTTTTCTACTGAAAGTGAGAAGCAGCATTAAAACTTAAAACGAACAGAAATTATTACGCATATGATGGGTCTACCTCCTCTTAATACCTCGCTCTTTACGCTAGAGCATTTTTAGTAATTTCAACTATTTATTCTACGGCCTTTGTGATTCAGGGGTCATTCTTAAGGAATTGGGACAAAATTTAAGCTTTAATAACAAGAGCGAGGTATCGACGAGGGGTGAGCCCCCTCGTATACGCAATAAAAAGATACGAATATTGAAGTTCGCTACGTAATTTAATTCGTAAATTACGTATATTTTTTACTTACGAAAACGTTCGTAAAAATTATAAGTTATAGTTGCCTTTTTAAGTAATCAAAAAATAGGAGGCCAACTAGGCCTCCTCCCTCGCTCCTTTTTTCTCAAAATCTTCCGATTTAAACTGAGAAAAAGCCATTTAGCCCCAAAAAATTAATATGCAAATTTCGTTTTTATTATTTATATGTGGAGAGCGAAGATCAAACCAAGCATTAATTCAAAGACGTTCAGAAATTAAACAAAAAAAGCAAGTTTTTTTAAATGAAAGTAAGGAGCGACATTAAAACTTAAAACGAACAGAAATTACTCCGTATATGAAAAGGGCTTTTCAACGCCCCGCTCTTTACGCTAAAGTTTGACTCTTTCTCTTAACTCTACATTTTAAAACAGTAAAGAACTTTAGCGTAAAGAGTGGGGCGTTGAAGAGGAAAAGCCATTTTCATTAACGGAGTAATTTCTGATCGTTTTAAGTTTTAATTACTTTCACTTAAAAAATTTTTTTTTGTTTAATTGTAGATAGGAGCTTGAAACTTCTACAGTAGGATTCTCTGATACGCTGAATCTCGTGGTGTAAATTTCGTTAAGGTTCTATGATTTTTCGGGTTGTTTCCTCCTCACCTGTGCTTCCAAACTTTAGTCTCTAGATCGCGCACGAAAAATGCAGGATCAAAAATCCGTCGGCAATCCTTCAATTCGTCGCAATCCAAGTTTCTACCACCAGTCATGATCCGGTAGGGCAACGGGGTTCTGCTCCGCCTCAAGGTTTGTCGCTTGACCTAAATCTCTTGACTTGTCTAGTTCTTCGGCGTACCGCATTATTAGGTATTTTGGATATTTACGTCTACCAAGCTCTAAATACTTTTTACAAAGGCGCTGTCTATGTGTGGTAACACTTTTAAGATGTATACCTCGCTTTGTTTTAATTTTCCCCATGATTTCGGCTTTGTGTGCACAACTTTCCTGAAGGCTCCTGACTATTTTTCATTTCTAGGTTTCTTCATTGCATTGAAATAATTTATGAAAATTTCACACTCTATTAACAAGCAGCTGATTATACCAGCTTGTCATTTTGGTCTCTATGGGGTATTATCGGCGATCTGAAACGATTCTTTCTGGCAACCGACTTGTAAAAATTTCAAGTAGCTGAAAATATTCTAGGGGACTGTTAGAAAACAGGAAAATAAATCGAAAAATGGTTCCAATCATCTTACAGGTTATTGTCTTCTGCTCATGATAGTACCGATTTTGTTCTAAACGCAATATCCTTTATAGAGTACACTTGTGAAAAAGACCTAGACATTTTCTAAAATTTCTAAGCAATTAGAGGAAATAGAGCAAAATCCTTTCAAACATTTTGTAGCATCTACAAGAAGCTATGGCCTGATTTTAAAAGCGGCATCTTCCGCCAATCAATGCTTGAGTACTTTTTAAATATAAATTTTCAATTTAACATGGGATTTTCGAGTTCCATAAGTTCACTTAATCACGGCCTTAATTTTCAGTTACCAGTTGCTTTTTCTCTGCCTTTAGTTCTGAAAATGCAATTCCTGTTATTTGAGTGGAATTCTGAGCCAAATCAATGTTGTTTTTTTTTTCAAAATTTAGGAAATGTATTTGCATATCTTTAAAACCTTATAAATTGGGATTGAGCAAAGTTGTGAATCTGAAAACAATTTTATTGTACTTCATTCAAGCAGAAGATCTATTTTGCAAGGTTTCACTTTTATAACACACATATTTTTAAAGGTCATCAATGTCAGGACCCTCTAGAGGTAGAGGGAGCGGAGGTAGGTACTTCAAAATATCTTCCAGGGAAATACTTTAACCTGTAGACCCATCCCTGAAGGTTTCATTTTCCTAACCTAACCCCTTTCCGAGATAGCAAGAAGTCACTAAACTAGAATTGTACCATTATTCTTTTTGGTTCTAGGCGATTAACCCCCCCCCCCGGAAAATACCTCCTCGCTGAAAGGAAAATGTGACAAATAGTAACAAATAGGACTACTATCTGTAAGCAATTGACAAATTACAAAACTTAAAAGGTCTATAAATTTTTACAATGGGGTTCTCTGATTGTTTTGAAGTTTGGGGGGGAGATACTTCAGAGGGTGCACATTAATGCCAAAACATCCCAGCTCTCATTGAACCTCGGATAAATACAGAATTAGTTCAGAGGGAGAGACGTGAGGAAGATGGTGGTAGAAAATGATGTATGATCCTGAGGGTTTAGCCAGGATTTTTTTAGGGGGGAGGGATACAAAAGAATTTTAAAAAGCACATCAAAATATGAAATTGACATTTACTCCCTAAATTATTTCTTGAAATATTTCTTAATCTATGCTGTTATTATGAAAGTAAAGAGTAACGTTAAGCCCCAAAATGAGAAGAATTTATTCCGTATTGGAGGGGACTGTCCCTTCCTTATCTGCACCTCCACCTCGTGGTCACAAAAACTTCGGAGGGTGCTCAATCGATCAGGAATTGAGTTTGTCCTTTTTTATGGCGCTTGGTATCTACCAAGTGACATCTAGCGATCGCAAATTCTGTCAGTCTGTCGGTCCCGGTTTTGTTAGTTTGGGGACTTCCAGGTAAAATAGGACGATGAAATTTGGAAGGTGTACCAGGAACCAGACCAGATTAAATTAGAAATTGTCGTCTCCCTGATTCGACCATCTGGGGGGGGAGTGGGGGGACGGTTAAATCGGAAAAATAGAAAAAATGAGGTATTTTCAACTTACGGACGGGCGATCGGATCTTAATGAAATTTAGAAGGACTCGTAACTCAGATTTCTTATTTTAAACCCCGACCGGATCCAGAGTCGTTGGGGGGGGGTAGTCGGGGTGGAACCGGAAATCTTGGGAAACACTTAAAGCGGAGAGATCCGGATGATACATGGTGGGAAGAATAAAAACAAGTCCAAGATACGTGACTGACATAACCGGACTGGATCCGCTCCGGATCTGGTGACATTGAGGGGAGTTGGAGGACCTAAAATCTTGGAAAACGCTTAGAGTGGAGGGATCGGGATGAAACTTGGCGGGAAAAATGAGCAGAAGTCCTAGATACGTGATTGACATAACCGGGACGGATCCGCTCTATTTGGGGGAGTTGGGGGGGGGTACTGAAAAATTTGAAAAAATGAGGTATTTTTAACTTACGAAGGATGAATCGGATCTTGATGAAATTTCATATTTAGCAGGACCTCGTAACTCAGATCTCTTATTTTAAATACCGACGGAATCCAGAGTCATTGGGGGGTGGAGTTGGGGGGGGGGCGGAAATCTTGGAAAACGCTTAAAGCGGAGAGATCAGGATGGAACTTGGTGGGAAGAATAAAAACAAGTCCAAAATACGTGACTGATATAACTGGACCGGATCCGCTCCGGGTCTGGTGAAATTGGGAGGAATGGGGGGGGGGACCTAAAATATTGGAAAACTCTTAGTGGATGGATCGGGATGAAACTTGGTGGGAAAAATAAGCAGAAGTCCTAGATACGTGATTGACATAACCAGAACGGATCCGCTCTATTTGGGGGAGTTGGGGGGTGTTAATTTTGAAAAATTAGAAAAAATGAGGTATTTTTAACTTGCGAAGAAGTGATCGGATCTTAATTAAATTTCATATTTAGAAGGATCTCGTAACTCAGGTTTCTTATTTTAAATCCCGACCGGATCCAGCGTCATTGGGGGGGGGGGAGTTGGGGGGACCGGAGAACTTGGAAAACACTTAAAGCGGAGAGATCAGGATGAAACTTGGTGGGAAGAATAAAAACACGTCCAAGATACTTGACTGACATAACCGGACCGGATCCGCTCTCATTGGTGGATTTGGGGGTGGGTAATTCGGAAAAAAATAGAAAAAAAAGGTATTTGTATCTTTCAAACGGGTGATCAGATCTTAGTGAAATTTAATATCTAGAAGGATCTTGTGCTTTAAAGCTCTTATTTTAAATCCCGACCAGATCCGGTGACATTGGGGGGAGTTGGAGGGGAAACCGGAATTCTTGGAAAACGTGAAAATTGAGGTATCTATATCTTACGAAGGGGTGATCGGATCTTAATGAAATTTGATGTATAGAAGGATCTTATGTCTCAATTATGTTTTTCAATTCAAATCGGATCCGGGACATAGGGAGTTGGAGGGGGGAAACAGAAATCTAGGAAAACGCTTAGAGTGGAGAGATAGGGATGAAACTTAATGGGAAGAATAAGTGCAAGTTATAGATACGTGATTGAATTGGAAGAGTGGAGCACTTAAACGAGTGACCGGGTCTTAATGAATTTTGATATTTAGAAGGAACTTATGTCTCAGAGCTCTTCCCGACCAGATCTGTTGACATTGGGGGGAGTTAGAGGGGGAGACATCGGGATGAAACTTGGTGGGTAGAATAAGCAAATGTTGTAGATACGTGAATGACGTAACCGGACTGGATCCGCTCTCTTTGGGGGAGTTAGGGGGTGGGGTTCAGTGCTTTGGCGAGTTTGGTGTGCTTCTGGAAGTGCTAGGACGATGAAAATTGGTAGGCGTGTCAGGGAGCTGCACAAATTGATTTGATAAAGTCATTTTCTCGATTAGACCCTCCAGGGGGCTGAAAGGAGGGGAAAAATTAGAAAAAAATGAGGTATTTATACCTTACGAGTGGGTGGTCGGATCTTAATGAATTTTTATATTTCGAAGGACCTCGTGACTCAGAGCTCTTATTTTAAATCCCAACCGGTATTAAGCTTCTGATTTTTCTTTTAGATCAATCTATTGATTCTTAGAATTTTGCTAGAGCTCTTGGCTCTTGGCTCTTCCGGCCTCGTCACAAGTGCCATAATAGCTCTTAGCTCTTGTTTTATAAGTTGAAAGTTGTTGGAGGCCAACCAGCCGCAGGAAGGGGGAGTATTTTTCGGGGGGAGGGGTAAACGCCGGATACCAACCTTTTTATGGCCATTGCTGAAAATATGTACTGGAAAAGGGTAATTACTAATGTTTTACTTACAAAACAGCTATGAGAAATAGTACAGATCCTCGATATTTTTAGGACGCGAAAAGTTAGTAAATGAATTATTATACGATATAAATGACGATAAGTCATTTAAGAAAATAAAATCGTTCTCCAAATTGCTTTTTTGAAACCATTTTCTATGAAAAGTAAGCAGTAAATTTAGACCAATTTATCATAAATGGAATTAGCTTATATAAATGTTCGTTAAGCTTAAGACGAATAGGAAATACTACAAAGTGGGATTGGAAAAGATGTAAACACGGTAAACCCCATAGTATAAATTAAACCCCATTAATTAAATAGTGGCAGAGGTAAGCCCCATGCCTCCCAGGGACATGAGGATTGGAAAAGAGGTAAACACGTTTTTTTTCTAACAGCTAGAAACTCAAACGCGTAGATTCGTGGTTCGAGAAAACCAAATATACAAAAGCATTTAGATTTTTGATAGGAGCACCCTAAAAATTGACAGCATTTTTTTTGGGAGGGGGGCTTGAAACTTATGCCTGTAGTTTCTTTGGCCAAGGGATTCAAAAATACTGGTTAAAAATTGGGCCTAAAAAAGGCAAATAAACTATTTTATGGAAAGTTGAAAATTCAAAACTTTAAACCCCTGGGCCAAATGGACATCACTACAAAAAAAGTTCAGTTTAATTGCATGGTCCCACCTTAAAAAATTCCACTGTAAAATTCCCAAGGATCCTCACTGAAATTATCCCCGTGAAAAATTGCCCCCGCAGACCCCCCCCAGACGCACAAACCATTTTATTTTCAGAAAACAACTACCATGTATGGACAATGTGCAAATTGTGTAACTTACAACCTTTCCCCAGGGACTATGGGGGGTCATGTCATCCCCAAAAGAACAGTTGCTGAATCAAATGGCTATCTCACAATCTTGATCAAATGTCTTGGGAGAAGGGGGGATTTGGGGGGAGACTAGTTTGCCTTTCTTTGTTTTTGGCTACTTTAAATGGGCACAAGAACTTTTGATTGATCAAATTTCGATCTCCGAGAAAATAACTGCAATTAAGGAGCAACACTAAAATTTAAAACAAACAAAACTATTTCCTATATGAGGGGACTGTCTCTTCCTCAACAATCGCTCTTTACGCTAAGCTTTGACTTTTTATCACAATTCTTTAAGAATTACTGCTTAAGTGCAAATTGAAGTTGAATTTCAATGAGATGTATTTCAAAAGAACTTTAAAAGTTTTAGCGTGGAGAGTGAGGATTGAGGAAGGGCAGTCCCCCGCGTTTAAGGAATATTTTCTATTCGTTTTTAATTTTAATGTTGCTCCTTACTTTTAGTTAAAAAAAAATTCATGTTTTATGTTTAATAGTAATAAAAAACCCATCCATCCCGAAGAATTCTGGAACAAATCTAGGGCTGGTTCAACAATGTGACTGAATATCCAAATTTACCCAAAAATAGCCAATATTTTAGCTCTTAAGCAGAAATTTGAAAAGACTTCCTAAATATTCTTATATATCCAATAGACCAATAATAGATCACTGTCCATTAAAAATGAACAAAAACTGTATATAAAAATATTTTCTCAAAAAAGGTTTTTCAAAGTGAAGTAAAGAGCCGTATTAAAACCTAAAATTGGCAGAAACAAAGTCGTATAATGATTCCAACTTAAAACGAAAAAAAAATACTATGAATGAATACATAAAACTAAAAAAGAACAGAAATTAAGATTGGTAATTGCATCAAAGAGGTTGAAATGAATAATCATTCTAACTTAGAACGAAAAGAAATTACCAGAAATAAGAATGACACTACCACCCCCTAAACCTCCTTAAGACCAGAGGATCATTTGTACTTTGCTGAAAACAGTTTGCATTTTTAGCAATTTTTCTTCTATCATTATGATATTGAAAAATCAAAAGTTGTAAGTTACCTTCTTGACATTTCATTGTTTTGTTGTTGTTGACGTTGAGACAAATAAAAACACTGCTCGATATGCAAATCGTTTCAAACAGTTCGTGGTAACGAACTGTAGTAAGGAGCGACCAGGCTCAATAGTAACCAAAACTCTAAAAAATAAAATTTTGATACCAATAGTTACATCAAAACAATCGCATTTCAATGCTGATTTTAAGTATAAAAGTTTCATAAAGTTTAGTCTTACCCATCAAAAGTTACGTGCCTGAGAAAATTTGCCTTATTTTAGAAAATAGGTAGAAATACCCCCTAAAAGTCATACAATTGCAATGAAAAGCACACCATAAGATTCAGCGTATCAGAGAACAGGGAATTTTTTTCCAGGGGTGATCGTATCGATTCAGTGGTTCTAGAATGTCGCGAGTGGGCTCATTCTAACAGAAATTAGAAGTTCTAGTGCCCTTTTTAAGTGACCAAAAATTGCGGGGCGTTTAGGCCCCTCCTACGCTCATTTTTCCCCAAAGTCACCGGCTCAAAAATCTGAGATAGCCATTTTATTCACCATAGTCAAGCAAGAGCTAAGAGCTTGTATGGCACTTGTGACGAGGTCGGAAGAGCCAAGAGTTCATATGGTATGAGCTCTAGCAAAAATCTAAGAATCAATAGATTGATTTAAAAGGAAAATCAGAGACTTAATACCGGTCGGAATTTAAAACAAGAGCTTTGAGACACGAGGTCCTTCTAAATATTAAAAATTCATTTAGTAAGTTAATAATACCTCATTTTTTCTAATTTTTCCTCTCTCTTCGGCCCCCCAGATGTTCAAATCGGGGAAAACGACTTTATCAAGTCAATTTCTGCTGGTCCCTGACATAACTGCCAATTTTCATCGTCCTAGCACGTGCAGAAGCAACAAACTCGCCAAAGCACTGGACCCCCCTAACTCCCCCAAAGAGAGCGGGTCCATTCGGGTTACGTCAATCACGTATCTACGACATTTACTTATTCTACCCACCAAGTTTCATCCCGATCTCTCCACTCTAAGCGTTTTCCAAGATTTTAGGTTTCGCCCTCCAACTCCCCCTAATATCACCGGATCCGGTCGGGATTTAAAATGACAGTTCTAAAGCACAAGATCCTTCTAAATATCAAATTTCATTAAGATTTGATCACCCGTTGGTAGGTTACAAATACCTCATTTTTCTAATTTTTCCGAATTACCCCCCCCCCTCCAACTCAACCAAAGAGATTGGATCCGACCCCATTATATCAGTCACGTATCTTGGACTTGTGCTTATTCTTCCCACCAAGTTTCATCCTGATCTCTCCACTTTCAGCGTTTTCCAAGATCCCCCCCCCCCTGTGGCACTGGATCTAGTTAGGATTTAAAATAAGAGATCTGAGTTAGGAGGTCCTTCTAAATATGAAATTTCATCAAGATCCGATCACTTCTTCGTAAGTTAAAAAATACCTCATTTTTTCTAATTTTTCAGAATTAACCGTCCCGCTAAATTCGGTTTTTTGCACTTGGGATTGCGGTAGAGAAATGGTGTCAGATGTGCCTCTTAAACTTTAAAAGTTCTCTCATTGCTAAAGAAATTGAGCTTATTGTTTGCTCCTTTCTAAGTGATGACGTTAGAAACTTGGCCTACGGCAAAAAAGTCAACCTTTGAACTAAGACAGATAGATTTTTTTCAACGGCAGTCGATACCTCTTGATGAACTGTTCAAAGTATATGTCATCCAAATCCCTTAATTAGATATCAGTTTGAAAGTTTAAAGGGGTTGATAACTTCAGTAGTAAGGTACATACTGAAACCATTAATACGCCGATGTCAATTGTGAGACATCGGGGAGTTTTAAGCAACAGTCGGCCGTTAGCTCATAATCATCTTCGGCAATGAGGGGTTCGTAACCTAACTTTACTCGGTGAAGCCGAACAAAGTTTTCTGCAACACTTCACGTTGCCCATGCAACGTAGATCTAGTTTGGCCTAATATGGTGGTTTCAAAAACCGTGAACATTAACTTTGGTAGAAATTAAAATTAAAAAAAACAAGTGTCTTCAACTGAAAGTAAGGAGCAACATTAAAACTGAAACCGAACAGAAATTATTATGTGTGTGAGGGGGCCTGCCCCTTCCTTGACTGTTGCTCTATGCTAAATTGTTAAAGCTCTTAAAAATACTTCTCATTCAAAATCAACGGCCCTTGTGTTTGAGTAGTCTTTCTTGATGAAGCTGGTCAAAAGGTCAAACTTAGCGTAAAGAGCGAGAATTATGGAAGGGGCAGTCCCCCTCATAAAAAGAATAATTTTTTCATAATTTGTTTTGTTTTCAAATTACGCCAGGATACTGCATTCTCCGCCCCCTCCACCCGTGTAATATTTTCTCCTGGAGAATTTTCCGGTAGCTTTCCTCCCCACGGAGATTTACGTATATTTCCCATTAACCAATACTACATGTGGACAATATGGGTAAATTGTCTAACATACAGCTCTTTCCCCAGGGACTATGGAGAATCATGCCATCACCAAAAGAATAGTTATTGAATCTTTCAACTATGCTGAATTAAGTGGATATCTTAAAATTTTGATCAGATGTAATTGGGGGAAAGGGGCGTGGGAGGTGCTAGGTTCCCTCCAATCTTTTTGGTTACTTAAAAAGGGTAGAAAAACTTGATTTCTCTTCTTTGCATCTTCTAGGGTCATTGGTTCGATAAGATCACCCTGGGGAGAAAGAAACAAAACACAAATAGACACGCATCGGTGATCTTTCTTCTGCCAAAAGTAAAAAAAAATCCACGTTTTTGTAGATAGGAACTGGAAAGCTCTGTAGTAGGGTTTTCTGATGTGCTGGATTATTTTTCGATTTGTGTAAGATCGTTCTTCTTTTTGGGTTCTCCCCTTTTTTGAAAATCAGTCAAATTCGGATAGCGCCAAAGTTAATGAACTTTATATATTCGGAATTAGCAAAAAAACAATTATTTTTATGTTTTTTGTTGTTAAAATCCCGTTTTCTTAGTTTTGGTTATTGCTGGACCGAGTCGCTCCTTAGTTTGTTACCATGAACTGTTTGGTCAAACACCATCAAAGACATGAATTTACTTTGATGGTGTGCACACATACTGTGAATCGTTGTGGTTCGTAATGATTTACTTCTAATTGGTTTCTATTTCGCTAAATGCTCTTTGAATAATTTTAAGTCAAAAGAGGCGCAACACTTACATTTTTTGCTAAATCTTCCAAGCTGCCTTTTTTAACTGGGTTATTTGCACAATTTGACCCTATATCTGAGCGGATCATACTGACAAGTATGGTTTTTTTCAACCTTCTAGCCATTTCGATTTTCGAGCCAAATTTCGATTTGATGTCATTTGGTGCTGCGGAAACGCAACAGGCGTTTAGATCAGTTTTTTCACCTATAAAGTGCTAGATTTCAGAATGCGATGGAATGAATCCTTACTTAACTTTCATTAATTGACATCTACTATTCATGGCAAAACTTTCGTTTTTATCCGCCATTTCTTATAATGTGGATACGAATTTAGTGTGTCCAGTTCCTAGTTGATTTTTAAGCAGTTGGGATCGCATCTTTAGTCCCGTGACTATTTAACAATAAAATTTTTGAAAAGCCTATGCCTATCTTGCTAAAGCATTTATTTCTCTTAATTCTTATGTTGTGTTGATTACCCATTTTTCGAGGATTTCTTTTGTGTGACCATTATGAAAACCCAGATCTTCCGATTATTAATAGAATTCCTTTATTTCCAGTAGTAAAATCTGCAATCTGTATGCTTATCTTACCTAATAAAACTAAAATTTGGAAGCTTTGCAATCTGCATGTTTATCTCCTAATAAAATTAAACCCTTAGATCAGACAGCTATAAACCATTCAATTACGTCTCTCCCTTCGTTATTCTGTCGGAGTTGTGTATAGTGAGGCAAATTCCTGGTATTTGCGACGTTGATATTATGAACGTATCCAACACTTCTTAATCAAGAACGAGTAGGTGGTTGTATTCATCCAAGCTTGCATCTACTACTGAGTGATATTTTAGGATTGGCTCAAGTAATATTCTTTCCTGTTGAATTTGTTTTAGCATTGATGAATAGATTAGATCTGTTATGTTAATATAGATTAAAAATGACATATATCTCCCATGCATTTTTCAATTTCCGTTTACTAAGTTGAAACAAAAGTGACTTATCGCGAAATGCGTTGACTGCCTATATGTTTGAAAATGTCTGTGTTTGCCCATAGGGGAGGGGCGGAAATGGTTTACGCAAAGAGAATCTACGGTTTTACGTATATGAATGAATAAGAACTGCTATTTCTATCCTGTTTCATTGAAGAGTGGGCATGCTAAACTGATGCCGATAGGCATTTTTGAACGCTAATTTTATTCTCTAATAAAATGTACAAAATCTCCCGAATTCGAAATAGCAAAAAAAAAACAACAAAGAACTGAGATAAGTGTCTCTAAGGGATGTATAAGGGAAAGGAAATTCAAATGTGCTGGGGCAGAAGGAAAATATTTTTTTGACCCCAGATCATTTTTACACTTAGTTTCTATGGGACTCGCAACCTGTGTACTGTTGAGTACCGAGGTAATTCAAGAGGTGGTTTGTTTATCCAGGCCATGAAAATGGCATATATGTCTCAGGAACGCGTTAGGGTAAGTGAGTTGAATTTTAGGGTTGTCTTCTCTGAGGGGGAGGAGGCTGAATTAAGGACAAGGAAAGGATAAAAAGTTTGTCTTGAATATTCTTAAAAGTTTTACGGTACTTGTTAATTAAATGAAAGGTAAAATTCTAGTTGATTGACTTCTTGCTATCTCAGAAAGGGATTAGGTTAGGAAAATGAAACTTTCAGGGATGGGTCTACAGGCTAAAGTATGTCCCGGGAAGGTATTTTGAAGTACCTACCTCCACTCCTTCCCCCTCTAGAGGGCCCTGACCTTTGACGACCTTCAAAAATATGTGTGTTATAAAAGTGAAATCTTGCAAAATAGATCTTTTGCTTAAATGAAGTACAACAAAACTGTTTTCAGTAAAATTCTAGTTAACTGACTTTTTGCTATCGAGGAAAGGGTTTCGGTTAGGAAAATGAAACTTTCAGGGATGGGTCTACAGGCTAAAGTATGACCCGGGAAGGTATTTTAAAGTACCCACCTCCACTCCTCCCTCTAGAGGGCCCTGAAATTTGTCTACATGACAGGTCCTATACCTATTGATATTTTGACAAAACAACATTTTATCTTAATTTTCAGTTACTAGTTTATTTTTCTCTGCCTTTAGTTCTGAAAATGCAATTCCTGTTATTTGAGTAAAATTTTGAGCCATATCAATGTTTTTTTTTCTTTCAAAATTTAGGAAATGTATTTTTATATCTTTAAAACTTTATAAAATGGAATTGAGCATAGTTATGGAGCTGAAAACAATTTTGTTGTACTTCAATTAAGAAGAAGATCGATTTTGCAAAGTTTCACTTTTACAACACATATATTTTTAAAGGTCATCAAAGGTCAGGGCCCTCTAGAGGGGGGAGTGGAGGTAGTTGAAATACCTTCCCGGGATATACTTTAGTCTGTAGATTCATCCCTAATGCCTGCCCTGTGTTCCAAAGCAAAGCTTAATACACTACAACACCTCAAGATAAAATAATAAAGTAAATTAAAAAGGTTCATTATAAAGACAGAACTGTCCAGCGTAAATTCGGTCATTGTATGTTTTATTGTCACCTTTTGCTTAATTTGAATAGCTCGTGTTTTTATTTTTGTTTTAATAACCACGAGAAAATACGGAAAGGTATCCTGCTCTCCGTGACTTTGTGTAATCTTTGAGTGTCAGTTGTTTGCCGCACATGACACCACGAGACAAGTAGGCACGCTGCCACCTCAGGGGGCACCGGCCAAATGGTGAACACGCTGGCACCTCAGGGGGGCACTGTCCAAATGGTGAACACGATTTGAGAAATAAATAACCTCTTGGAAAAGTCGCAAAAAATTGGTGCGACAGGTTACTCTTACGTTATGCTTTCAAATATCACTCTACTTCTGTCAGGAAAACATGGATACAATTTCTCGCCTTCTACTATTTTGGTCCATGTTCTTGTCAAAAACAGTAATTAAGATGTTCATTTGTCCAAAACAAGAGGTACGACTTTAAAAAGTAAAGACCCAAGTGGTGGGAGGGGGATCTAAGGGTTGAAAACGTTATTTTAAGATAGTCACGACCTGGCGTATTTTCTTGCCAAATGGTTTTTCTATTTATTTTAAAAATCAAGTGTAAAAACTTAACAGTGTCTACTGGCTAGATATTATGGATGAACAGTTCAAAACAAAGTAAGTACTACTTATAGCATTTCAAACTGCTGACCTTTATTACGGGGCTTTATTTTCAGGCCAAAAAGAAAGCAAGTGCTGAAGGAGAGGCCGTTGAACCAGAAAATAAAAAACAAGCAGCATCCAAAATGGAAAGACAACAAGTGCCTGTAATGGAAGGGGAAATGTATGACGAAAGAAGAGATCCCGTAAGTTATTTTGCTGAACATTGAACTTGTTTACCAATTGCGGTTTTTCCTGAGAAAGTTTCTACTAAACGTGTAGTTTCAACTAAACGTGTTAGTAGTCTACTTTTAGCTTTTTTAAAAATTATCTTATCAAATGTCTCCGTGATTTGAAGAACAGAATTGGCCGAATTTGTTCTACGAGTAAATGGCTAAGAATGATGGGGTCTTTCCTGTTATGGCTTAGAACTCGGGTAAAAAAAAATGCCAGAAGTGAGCCTTCAGTAGTCTCCTTTGAGTTACAGCAACCAAATTTGAACTCCCAATGATTGTCGTCAGACTTCTAGACGAGTCCCTTATGCCTCGGGCGAAAAAAAAAATGAATAGCCCTAGAAACAAGCGTTCAGTTGTTTGGTTGCTGCTTTCTGCAGAAACTGTTGCTGAATTTGAATTCAAGTGACTCAAAAACCTTTGGAAAGACAAAGAATAAATACAGAAAGGTATGCATATTGTTGGCTCATCTGTTTTCCTGGTGAATTTATAGCTATTCATTTCCTATACATATTTATCTGAAATATTGTCGAACTTCGGAATAAGCCCATATGTTTAGCTTATTGGCGGCCTTTATGGCTTGAGCCTCAAATCAGTGGTCAGAGGATGTCCATAATAGTATTCTAGCTTGAAGGAACAAAAATTGTGGAAAATAGCTCTAATTTAAGAGTCAAATGTTCCTTTGCAGTTTTGACTGTCAGATGTATTTGGCGCTTCTCTACTATTATGCGCAAATATGTTCAATGAATTTTTTTATTATCATTATTCTGTGAAAAGTATTTTGTGAAAAAATAAGATTTTGCAAAAAAAAAGCCGTGTAGCGTGTTCGCATGGCGTAAAAAATTGGGTAAAAATACACTGTTTATGGTATTAGTGCGGTCTCTTATGAATTAAATACGCCTCTGCAGGTGTGATCATTCAGGGATCTCCCACCTCTATCTAACACATTTTCTCCCATATGGACAAGACACTGTCACGTGTCACGTAGTGGCATGGGACATTTGGTCTATTGGTTAGACTTTCGTCGACATTGTTGTCGTTCAGGTCAACCTTTCCATTACTAAACGATGTATTGTTGCTGAAAAAAAAAAATTGCGAATAAAAACAGTTTATTTGTAGAATTTTTTTCTGAGCTGTTGGATTTTAAATTAAGTAATGTCACATTTTGTTTCCTTTAGAATAGACCTAATTTATTCGCAAACTTGTTATGTGTGGTTGCCATGTGTGCAAACTCTAATATTTTTTATGAAAAAGGTAATTTCCGTAATGCTACAAGACAAAAAAAAAACAACTAATAAATTGTTGATACTGTGAAAAGAACTATTACTTGTAGCTTAGTCTGTTGTTTAGCTAAAGTGGGCACGGAGATATTTCTTGGGGGGGGGGTCATACTTATCAACAAATGTCAAAAATTATGAATATGAAGGACAGATGTGCCGCGGGTCCGAATGCACTCATCTTCCTTACGTGTTTGAGATGAAGAATAAGATTACTTTATGGCATGGGCTCTTTTGAACATTACGCTAATATGTCCCACCAGGTCGACAAGTAGCGGAATAGTGATTTTTTACCCCACTTTTTCCTTCTTACTTATCAAGCAGGATGACTCAACGGAATTTGCTTACATAACAGAAGTATAAAATATTATTCAAAAACCAAAAATTTTAATGAACAGAAAAATCGAATAAAACTGTTCAAAGCTGTAAGAAACGCGAAAATGGTAGATTTCCATCTCCGATTTTACATTATTCATATCACGTACATAAATGGCTAAATTTCTTGAAAACATTCATTTTGGGCTTGTTTATAGTGACAGTTTATTCTAACCCAAATTTATTTTTGACTAGATAATTTTTGAAACCTTAAACCTTGTCCTTCCCTTCTTCACTTTCCCCCTTCTTTCTGGTCATCCATGCTAAAAAACAACATACATTAAATTGAAAACTAATGGAATCTAAAGGTTGCACACTTGTGTAATGGGCACGCGTATGACTGCCTTTTATGGGGAATCTGGTTATATGTACATGATTCTGTTGTATAAGATGGTGTCCTGTGCCTAACCACTTGTCGGAGTCATTAAGTAATTTTTAAAAATTTATTAATTGAACTTGATAAAAAAATTGTATTCCTTCCAGGAATTTAATCCAGCCAGTGAAAGGGAATTCATTGAAACGGAAGAACCGTCTCGGAACCCTAAACAAGAGGAGGAGGAAGCCAATAGAGAAATTCAAGAACAAAGCCGCCAAATGGGAATCGACCCAAGTAAAGCTGGTCATGAAACTCGAACTGGTCTAGACTATCCGACTAGTCAGGATCGAATCACTAAACACAAAGACGAGTATATTGAAAAAGGAGAGGAAGACATTCCTTCGGTAATATTATATCGTGTAATGCTAGTCTTAGAAAAGATTTCAAATCTGCTATGAGCTTATAATTACATCTGTTAAGAGTTATAGACTCGATTCATAAAAGCGGAAAGAGGTAGTATTTTTAATAAAAAAATTTTGTAAAAAGGGGTTTTACCCTAGAATTAGTTGCTATAGTTATTTCAGATACTAATTTATTTTGCTCTGTCAGTAAATGTAGTGATTTCTACTTTATAGGGCCCTTTTAGTCCTTTAAGTAATAATAAAATGGATATAATATAATGGTTGGGGTTCGATGGGCTGCATAACATCAGTTGTCTTTGGCTGCACTCAAACGCTAAATACGAGGTCTAATCAAAAAATTGTAAAAAAATATACATTAATTAGATGGTCATTTACATTCTATATCCTTCAATAAATACTTCTTCTGAGTCTATACATGTTATCCAACGTTCCTTCCATTTTTGAACACTTCTGGGAGTCATTTTCAGGAACTCGTAGCTGCTCCGTCGCAATTTAATTTATTTCATCTACATCTTGAAAACGTTTACCCTTAAGTGCTACTTTTATCTTTTGTGGATACAAAAAAATCACATTGAGCTAAGTCTGGTGAATAGGGAGGTCGAGATACAACTGGGATATCATGTTTGGCCGAAAACTGCTGTACAACATTGGCTGAATGGACTGGTGCTTACCGTGATGCGATTTCCAACTACTCTAAATTCGGGTCTTTTTCTTCGCACAGTGTCTCGTAAACGGTGAAAAGATGAAGGTAGCTCTACGAGTCTCGTCACCAGTAAGATTCGGAACTCTCCAGCGAATCGGTGGCGATCTGTTTTCGGCTTTCTTTCTGATCATCTTTGAGGAGCTCATAATGAAATCCGACAGGGTGTAAGAACACATTTTGCTTAACTATACCTAGAAGCCGACTGAGACAGTTTTAACCCAATCTAAATGTAATATATTCTCAACACATAAAGTTAGATTAAGCACATGCAAGTTCATACTCAAACCAGTTTACGATTAGTCTTATCAATCTCGATTCTTTTTGACTGGACCTCTATAATACATGAACACCAGTCTTCCAGCGTGCTATTCTGAACATTGATGATACTGTGGCCTGACTTTTCGAGTTTGTAATTAATCGTTTCACCTATTTCGTTGACTTTGTTTCATAAAGCCTCAGTTTTTATAGTTTAGGTAAATTTGGTTCGATTTAGGGTTCATTGTTCATAAGGAACGGTTTTAATTTTTAATTTAAAATATTTTGAACTTTTGGTATTTCTTCGAAGTGGCAAGATCCATGATCAGGAAAAATAAGAATAAGTCTTTCCGTCAGATTGTTAAAAGCAAAATTGTTGCTTAAGTTAAAAAAGCGCCATAAGCTATAGAATTAAAAGATTTACTTCAGAAAGATCGGGTTGTATATTTATGCTGAAATGTTATAAGCTTTGCTAAATAAAACTAGGACCATGGAGATACCCCCCCCCCTCCAGTCTAGAAAAGGTGGTGACAAAGGATAAGCATTTTTGTTTATAAAATGCTCGAATATAGTGATACTTGCGTTTCTGGTACAAAGTACATGATAGTTTCTAAATGCATAAAAAAAGATCTGAATTTGGAAAATGCGGATTTGAAATCAAGATAACGCATTGGAGTATAGGCTATGCATTAGATTTTGTTCGTCCGAAAGAAAACGAAACTATAGGTTCCTCTAAGTTAATTACATTCCCAGAATTTAAAAATAACCTAAATATGTGTAATGTCTTTCTTGTATTAAGTTGGCTATTTGCGAGGTCTTGTGAGATCAACAGACGTTCTTGAAACATGCACCGTTTAGAATCATTTTGAAAACTTTAATTTAATTTATTTAGGGCTTCTGTGTTGTTCCTTTCTGTCTCTTAGATATTTTTTTTTCAGTCAGATTTCCTATTTGTCTTCTATTGTGTCAAATTCTTTTCTGAATACCTTATTTTATATTACAGGTTGAGCCCGGAGTTGGAAAAAATCCTGAGCAGGTGGCTAAAGGAAGAAAAGCGGCTGCTGGTACTACTCACGAAGAGTTCGTTGAGCGAGGCAAAAAAGGAGCTGAAGCACGATGGGGAAAACAGCAAGGATCTCTTGCTCGAAATCAATAACCCTCTGAAAACAGAAAACTAATTACTCTTCTTGAGTTAATCGACCTCGATTTCTTAATATATATGTAGCTGATCAAAATGTTGTACCTGTGCAGATTAAAACTTTTTTTCATTTTCTTCTATTTGAAGTGTTATCTGCTACTGAATAATTTTAATGCATTTAAAGAATTTTTACCGAATATTAAGTTGAATGCTGATAGCTATTTTGAATCTGTTTGCATGCATTTCTTAGGCAGTTTTGACAACTTTCTAGATTGTTTTAGATATTTTTGACTTGTTTTTGTACTGTTGGTTTTGGTGCCTTCTGATTAGAATTGCTTGAATCGCTGTAGGCCCATTACCAATGAGATTTTATTGATATTTGAGATTTAGCTAGAACTAGTTTGACCCAATCAGAATTTTTTTACAGCCGTTCTCCAGCCAATCACAAATTGACGAATAGTCTGATTGGCTCAGATTGGCGTTAGTTAAACCTCGGTATCATTTAAATCTCATTACAAATGGGCCTTGAGAATAATCTTGTATGAATGCATTACTGCTAAACAGGCTTTCTTTTAATTGCTATATCCTACCAGTCCTCAATGAAATAATTATATATCCATGCATACCTAGACTTGAGCCAGCTTTCTCTAATGCAACGCATTGAATTGTTCACTTTTTAACTTAAAGCAACCAGGCACGATAAATCCTGATGAAAATGTTAATCTAAAAACATTAAAGCGTATGTTCTTAGCATGCCTTCCAAGCACATTTCTTTTACAGGTGTTGGGTCCATATGCGTATTTCTATAAAAAATACAAGGGAGAAAATAAGTTGAAGTAATATGCTACAGTTTTTATTAAGAGCATATAGCGAAACAGCTAATTTCTTACGAAAAGATGTTCTAGCTGGAAACAAAAGTATGGGTTGTATAAGCGTTGGAAACCGGTGCTAGTTTCGACAAAAAAAAAACAACAAAAAACAAGAATTTGGTGACACTGTATTTTTTAGTATAATGTTAGAATTACTTTAATAAGTGCAATTGCTCAAATTATGGTAGTAATAAGTATCTGATCTCAGTCGGTGAGAGAAAAATGATTGCAGAGCTTGAAAAAATTCAAAGTGACGCCACATGGTAGATGGGATTATAGTTTTGATACCAGCGTCAGTTCCGACTCGTATAAGTTACACATGCTCTGTTTGGCTGGGAAGAAGGTGAAATTGCAGGGTTCGGGCTGTGAAGATGGGAAGTTATTGGGAAGCCCAAATCGGAAACTTTCCACATTACAAGTTAATTCAGGATTTGGCGAGACTGATGGTAGTCTTTTGTACTCAGTTTTGAATAAATATTGTTTTTCCCATGTAAAATTTGGAAGGCGGAAAAATTTTGTATTTCTGCTGAGATTCAGCCGCATGTTTACGCACCAATTTTGCGTGTCATGGCAGTAAACTTCAGATTTATGTAAAACATGGGATTTTCCAGCAAGCTCATAATTTGTACCGAGAACAAGGTACGAAGGTAGCTGTATGGTTAAATTTAATAGTTTCAGATTTATCATTCACTTAGCCAGAATTATTATACTACTTGCCTTTCTTAGAGAAGAGTGTGAAATATTTTCCTATTTTTTATTTACTGTAGCGCAAAATTTTCCTGTTTTCCAATGTTTTTCACGCCTTCGATGTTTGTTTCAATCTAAAATTTTATTCATGTGGCGTATATCACTACTCAGGAAATGAAAAGGCGTTCGTAGTTCCAAAATTTTCAGATTTTTCCTTATTTTGAATGGGAAATACGGATAAATACATAGTAGATTCCTTACTTATTTAACTTCTATTATTGAGCAGAATTTTTGTTGGAGTGAAACAGAATGTAAGATGATGACTATATTATCTTAAGCAATTGATCATGGTTTAAGGGTTCTCTTAGTAAAAGAAAAAGGTCAAAGAAAAAAAATACAACTAATATTTCGTGAAAATTAACAGTCAGTTCGAATGCTTTCAATTTATTCAGCGAAACTTGTCGAAAAGCAAGTGAAAAATGGCTTCGTCGTAAGACTACAGAGGTTTTATCTGTAAAAATAAAGCTTAGCAATATTTTCATCTTTGTTGCTAAAAACAATTTATAAAATTAGTGACTATTCAAAGTCAATTTGGTTTTAAATGAGAAATCTCAGTGTAAGTTCAAATCACATTTCTTCTTGTAAATAGAAAAAAAAATTTATGAAAAGCAGGCGTTAGAACTTGTAAGTTCTAACGCTTACTAACCACTCTGCTCTGCATTCCCTTCAAGTCGGAAGGTAATATTCTTTATCGCAGATGCCAAGCTTTTGCTAGTTTGATTAATTACTATTTTTCTAGGACGAAAGTGAGGAAGAGGAGAGCGAAGAAGAAAAACCGAAAAGGAGGGCACCTCCTAAAAAAGCCCCTCCTAAGAAGAAAAAGGCTGCCAGTGATTCAGAGGCAGAATCAGCATCAGAAGGATCGGTGTGTATTTTTATTCCTTCTAAATGTTTGTCCTTGGATCGTCGTTGTTTCAGGTCTACAATTCGCTGCTTGTTTTACTTTGGGAATACATAGCATACCTTTGAAAAAAACATGAATGCATTTGATTAACGGCACTTCTTGACTACTAAGATCCTTGCGTCGCTCCTGCAGTGTTGCCAGAGTTTGAACTCTTGGTCCTGTATTACCAAGCTTAGGTCTCCTTTGAAAAAAGTGATTTTGAGGAAAACAATCCTAGAATTTTTGAAACGATATTCATTTTATTTTTGAGTTGGCAAATTCTTTTTCGTGTATCTTAGGCTTCTATGCCTTGAGAAATTCTGAAAACAGAATCCTTTGTATTTATTGAGTATATCTGTTAAACTTTTCAGAGGAAACTTATTTATTTAGTACATGAATACAGCCAAGCTTCAAAAAACAAAGTAAGCCGGCTAGCTCAGTTGGTTGAGCACCAGACTCCCAAATTGGGGCTCTTAATGTGAGCTCAATGTAGTTTTTTTTTCATATTGTAAAACGTCAATATTAAGAATATATTGCTTTTCATGTAAAATTGTAGAGAAAAAAAAATCAATCGTAGACTAAAATGCCCGTGCAGATGAATAAAAAAAAATTAGATCATAAGCGGTAGGAGGAGTAGAAGAAAAACCTTTTTCTCTGTAAATAGTATTTTCCAAGTTATTTAATTTCAAGCATAACCTTCAATCGTCAGTGGAATGCACAGATCCAATTTAGTCATTGGCTTTAAATTGAAAAGTAAGATGAAACATTGCAAAAGTGGGTTTACCTGCACGTAGCATAGTTGAAAATAACGCTATATTTAATCACTAAATTTTGGCATCTATAATCTTTTTTAGATTTTAGATTATGTTGAGCAATGCCTGAGGAAGCGATTGTCAACTACGAAGGCCGAAGGCTCGAGCACAGGTCTGAACATAGTAAGGGTCACATGCGAGGTCGGAGACCTGAACGAGTGAAAGGGGGCGACACTAGTCGAATGTGCGCATTAAGAAAAGTTCTGTACAAGGACAAGTTTGTATAAAAACATCTAAGGGCAATAATTTAGGATTCATTCCCCTGCATAAGTCAGATCGGGCCTGCGTTCTCTTAGGACCAACTTCTAAATGCACTAGATTTGGCTGACACTTTATGTCCTTTATTGATAGATGTGGGACAATGTTAATTTAGGATAAACTCCCCCCCCCCCCCCTATAGAGGATAGTTTATGTCCGGACACCCAAAAGGATGAACTAGAGCTCTTACTTTCCATAGTTTTCATTAAGGGTCAGTTACTCTTTCTTGTAAATATTGTGAGAGAAGAATTCAGGGTCCCCCCCCCATAGAAGTTAAAATTAGATGTGGAATCCCCTAACATTTAACTGGTACTCTTAAATTTTCCACCAAGCTATACTTTTAGGGGTCCGTATCTGATTGTAACTTCTATGTGGAGGGACTCGCTAAAATTCTCGTCTCAGAATATCTGTTAGAATGTGTCTTACTTTCCACCAAGTTAGGTCGAAATTTGGCAATCGTCCTAAGGATTCCTTCCTAAGGGGTCCTTCCTCTCCCCATAGAGGTTAGATTGTATCTGGCAAACCGAAAAGACAAAGGTAGGGCACTAGCTTATACTTTGCATCAAGTTTGGTTGAGATCTGGCAACACCTTCTGGTAGTTATGCAAATAATAAGGTCTGGAAGACGCAATTTACTCCCTTCCCCTTACGTATGAATCGGATCTCCTCTAGACTTAACTTAGTTTACTTCTTGGCCCAGGCCTTAGAAGCAAACGTAATTTTAGAAAACCGATCAACATCGAAATTGAAAAAAGAGAAAAAATAGAAGATCAGTAATTGGAGAGTTTCACTATTGACTTTTCTACAATAAGTTCCTAGATATCTAGAAGAGACACAGAATTACCTATATCATTTATTAAGTTAGAAATGATGATTTCTTACTTTTTTGCTAAATTATCTGAAATTTTGCAGAATTCAGAGTAACTCTTCATCTTTGTTTAACGATGTCCATACCGGAAATAAGGTTGGAATTCTTACGTCTTATGTTACTGAGCTGAAGACTGCTAATCATGGAAAAAAGAAACTACTACTACTAACAACTTACCGCAGCACCAAGCTGCCTGAGGCCAACACAGCTGCGCACGCTCCTCCTCCATCCCAATCTATTCAAAGCCTCCCTCTTTATACCCTCCCAAAGAACTTCCCGTTTCCTTTGAATGTTTCTTTATGACATCCTCCCCCCCCCCAGACGAGGACGACCTGCTTTCTGTTTAGCCCTAGACGGTTGGCCGAAAAGGACAATTTTCGGCAATCTGTCATCCTTCATCCCGCAGAACGTGCCCTAGCCATCTCAACCTTTCTTTCATTATGGCCCTAGAAAGCGGGTTTGAACAAAACAAATCTTGCTCCACATTCAAGGTATCACAAACTTTCATTTTCCTCTATATCTTTTCCTGCAACTGTATCTTGGTTTAGCACATTCTCAAAATGTTCCACCCATTTCTCTTTAACTCTTTCCTTATCATTAATTGTGGTCCCGTTCCTATCTTTAACTGGGACAAGTCCAGATGGACTACTCCCTCTAATTTTGTTAAAATGCCAGTACAATATTTTACTATTATGCCGTCTAGCTGCATCTTCTAGATCCAAACTGCCCGAGGCCAACACAGCTACGCACGCTCCTCCTCCATCCCAATCTATTCAAAGCCTCCCTCTTTATACCCTTCCAAAGAACTTCCCGTTTCCTTTAAATTCTTCTTTATGACATCCTCCCCCCCCCCCAGACGAGGACGACCTGCTTTCTGTTTAGCCGTAGACGGTTGTCCAAAAAGGACAATTTTCGGCAATCTGTCATCCTTCATCCCGCAGAACGTGCCCTAGCCATCTCGACCTTTCTTTCATTATGGCCCTAGAAAGCGGGATTGAACAAAACAAATCTTGCTCCACATCCAAGGTATCACAAACTTTCATTTTCATCTATATCTTTTCCTGCAACTGTATCTTGGCTTAGCACGTTCTCATAAAGTTCCACCGATTTCTCTTTAACTCTTTCCTTATCACTAATTGTGGCCCCGTTCCTATCTTTAACTGGGACAAGTCCGGATGGACTACTCCCTCTAATTTTATTAAAATGCCAGTACAATATTTTACTATTATGCCGTCTAGCTGTATCTTCTAGATCCTTGGCAATTTTGTCCATGGCCTCCACTTCACATCTCCTTAGTTCATATTTTAGTGCTTTCTCCACTTTCTTTACATTGCTTTTGTTTTCATATGATCTATCACTCAGATGATTCTTCTACAAACACCTACTCCTGTCTATTACACAAAGCTTTTTCACTAATATTCCTAGCTGCAGTCTTTAACTTTCTTCCCTAAGACACCATTAGCAACTTCACAAATTGTTTTTCTAAAATTATTACAACCATCTTCTACATCGTCAAATTTTTAGCGCTCAAGTTTATTATTCAATTATTCCTGGAAAGTTTCTCTCAAATTCTCATCCTGCAGTCTACCAACATTATAACTTCCCAGGAGGTAGTTAACCTTTCGAAATTTCAGCTTTAAATTAACCAAAGACACTACTAGATGGTGATCTTTACTTTTAACATCGGTAACAACACTCCTATATACCCTAGTATCTTTTATTGATCTAGGCAGTCTTCGGTTTGCTATAACATAATCAATAAGGTTTGCTGTCTTACCATCACGTGAGTACCAAGTGAACATATGGGCCATTTTATGATCAAACACCGTATTGGTAATAAATAGATTGTAATACCTACAAAATTGCAAAAGTCTGTAGGCATTGCTGTTTTCTTTTCCTATACCAACTTTACCCGAGCCACGATATCATCTATCCCTATTTCTACCGACCTGGGCGTTGAAATCTCCAAGTAAAACACCATATATATACCTGGGACTCTTTCAATTTGCTCCTGTCACTGTAAGTAAAATTTATCAGAGTCCCTAGTATCTCTGTTAGTCGGTTCAACAGGGGCATATACTACTATAACTGATACCCTGAACTTTGTAGTCGTAAAATGAGCAATTAGTATTCTATTGTTAATACCTTCCCAGCCTAAGCAAGACTTGGCAGCTTCCTTATTCATCTTGAGCGCTACTCCCTGTCTATGCACCCCATCCTCCCTACCTAGAGTCAACAAATTCTAGATCACCTAATTTCATGCTTCCTACCCCTCGGATATGAGTTTTTGAAACTCCTAATAAGTCCAGTTCGAATCGTCTGAATTTGTCAGTCGAAAGTTCAATACGATAGTTGTTTTTTAACATCATAACATTCCAAATTCCAATTTTCATGATCTTTAAATCTATGAAATTATTTTGGCCTCGGAAAAAACAGTGATCCTGGATACCAGTGCAGGATGGGGATCAACATGTCTTTTCAAGTCTATGCCGAAGCGCTTAAGCCGGCTTAGAACCGAACAGCAAGAAGTCCCTGGGACTTGCAATATGAATTGAGACTTTGTGCAATCCTGGGCCCATCTTCGTCACAACATGGTTTTGAGCACTTGGCGATGTTCATCTATCAACAAGAGTTGAAATGCTGCAACAGACAGTCCCAAGCCCATTACCTTTGACTCTTATATATTCGTGTCTACAAATATTATGCTATTACGGGGAGGCAATCCATAGTAGATAAATTAGCTAGGAAGAGGTTTTTCAGCCCGAAAACGCCCATCAAAATAGACCAAGCCCAGAAGAATTATCCATTAATCAGAATCTCTTGCGGATTCTTTTTCGTTTACTAGGCTATAATTTCCTTGAGGGATGCCACTCCTCATGTTGGTACAGAGTTGACCACAAGGTCCCCAGTGTTGCAGGTACCTCGAAAGGGTCGAGGCAGCCCTTTGCAGAGGCTGCTGTCGATAGATCTGGATCCTACGCCCTACCGCAGTTGTCCTCCTATAGAGGATCCTCCCACGATGTTGTTCTGCGTCACCATGCAATTTGACCCATTACTGGGAGAAGGTTTGTAACTCATGTAACGTGTGGGCACGCCGATCCGCCCTGTTGAGTGTGCATTTGAGAGGCCTTCTTCCTCCTCCACCTGTATTTATGGCCCCGGGCATGGGAGCCCCAGTTTCTGTCATGGACCCCCAGGGACAAGGTCCCCACTTGATCTGAGCCTCCTATGGAGGTACCCTACATATCTGTAGGGCGTTCCCCTATTGCCACCTGAGGCCATTCTGAGTGGCATGGGGGAGGCCCCTAAAGAGCAGTAGACTCATAAAGCTTTTTTTTTTATAACATTTTTTGTGGGGAGTAAATATCTTAAATTGTTTTTTGGTATACAATGGATTACCGATGTAAATTGATCATATGCATCCTTTTTTGCTCAAAACTAAAAGCTAAGTTCCTTAAAATGATCTAACATTGCCAAGGATATCGGATGGATTTTGACCATATGCATCCTTGTTTCTCAAAAGCAAAAGCTCAATTCCTCAAAATGATTTAACATTGCTAAGGACAGATGCAATTTGGACCATATGTATCCTTGTTTCTCAAAACAAGCATAATAATACTATAAATACTATTCTTATAGTTTTATTAAATTAAACATTTATTAAATTTAAATAAACATTAAGTATTAATCTGCCTTGGCTGCTTTAATCCTGGGTTGTCTAATAAAACCACTCTGAATTATCTCTAGCCGACCGAATTCCATGACGTACTAACCCACCTTGGCGTTGGAGAGGCATACTTAGTCTAACAACTAAAAAATTTCTATTATCAACCATAAGTTACATTTTCGTCACGCCGTTTGGAAGAAGAACCTTGTTTTATTATTAACATTCTAATCACTAATTAATGAGATAGTGACTACCTTTAATTCTGGAACTTAATAACTGTAGAAAACCAAATTAAGCGCAACAAAATTAGTACCTATGAAAACAAGAAAAACAAAAAAGTATAAGAAAAATAAACAAAAGAAAAAAAAAGAATTATAATGATGAAAGTTATTTGGCATGTGCTGTGGCTTCGAATAACTAACTAAAATGTAAAAAGATAAATTCACAACGCAATTTTAACAACACTGATATATAGTCTGTTCAGAAGTCGGCATTAGAGTTCGTGTAACTAATGCAAGTTACTAGATTGTATTTAGATGTCGAAACCAGCCAATACCCTAACTGTCGGTCATAATTTAGGAGATAATGTTGGATTAATTTTTTAGAGAATCAATATTCTACTCACAAACAATATTTTAATTTATATTTTGAATTCCTTAAGAATATTTGCATCGGGTTGCCATAATCGAGTTCCAATTGAACTTGGGTTCTACCTATGTCTAGATGTGAATATTAGGTGAACCTATTGAGAGTTCCATTGGATACGACTAATTTTAAAAGAACATTAGCCGAATTTTTCTATTTTTAAAAGTTCATTGCCAATGTACTTTTTGTAAAGTAGATTATTATTATTCAAGCTTTTTTCTAAATGTTGTTCAGGTTCTAGAACATGAAGAGTAACTCTTTAAGTGTCTTTGTCTATCTTCGTTCTTTCAGTAATTGTAATTTTTTCATGATCAGCAAAAAACTCTTGATTGTGCAGTCTGCATTGAAAGAAAATGATTCAAATAGTCTATTTGTATGTATTAGGTCAGTGGCTTGGCTCTATTGAATGTGCTCTTTATTCTCTTTTTTGTTGCATTTTTTTGCCTTTCATCGCAAATTTAATTTCCACTTGAAAAATCTCGCTGTTTGAATGTGTTTGAATCCTTAATATCCCTGACAGTAAGTAACAGTGACAGTAAATATCCCTGACAGTAATATCCCTGTCAGACAGTAAGATGATGGATAAGTTGAAGTTTCTTTGAGTTAGTACTTTTGGTGGGAAATTAAAATCGAAGTAATGAAATGTTTCAGTTGGCATTTCTATATTGATTGTCTTAAATTCTTTGCACTTGAAATTGTTGATCTTACCAAATACACTGGTATTTAAATAATCCTATTGTCGAGAAAAATAGCAAGTGTTGTAAGGCATAATCATGGGGCTCTAGATAGATACTCTTCAGACAGGTGATATTGCTTCATTATAATTTGTTGTCAACGGATTTTATATGTGACTTTTGGTAGTATATTTCGTCAAAAATAATAACTGCTGGCATTTTTTTCGTTCTGGGCCTCCGTTTTGTCGTTTAGCACATTCTAACAAAGAGGAGTGCTTACCTTTGACACAAGTCAGAATCAACGCATTTGTTTTAACTTAGTAGAGGACGACGTGTCTCCCATGTTTTTTTTCTATACTCAGCCACTTAACATTGGAATGATTGTCGTACAAACTTTGGGAGAGGGTTCATTGGATAGGAAAATGAAAGTTCCGGTGTTTTTTTCCTGGACTAAGACTCCAGTAAATATCTATTCCCTTTGTTTCTTGGCCCAATGTAATTGCTTTCAAAGTTTCATTGTCTTTATTACAATTTTTACCTAATTGTATTATCTTTTCATTTAAAAAAAAATAAAATCGAAAGACTTTGTGGTCCAAGAAACTGTTTGCCTCCTTAATCCCCCCACTAAACGTAGCAGCATCGTAGGTTCTTCACTGGGAACGCCATATATTTAAACGACGGTCTTATTGTGTCATAAAAAAATCACCGAAAATGAACAAAAAATCAAAGGACTGATAAAATTGAGAGAAGAAAAAAGACATTTCTCAGAATGAATAGGCCTGCTCTCAGGTTACTTTTTTCAACACTATTGTTTCTAAATTGGTATGACTAAATGAAAATTCTAAAGCATCAGTCGATATTTTTGAAGCAATCTGTTTAGTTTTCTATGTCTTTTCTTTCTTAAATTTTTTTTTTTTGGTTTTCTTTTCTTTCTCAATCTAGTTTTCTTTTCTTGATCTGTCTTGTTTAGTTTTAACTTTATTGAAACAAGAAAAAATCGTATTTCAGATTTGGATTGATGTCTTTTTTCTTCTCAGAACCACAAACGAATAAAAATCTGTGTTACTCTAACCAAATTTTTGTTACTAGAGTTCGAACTTAAAGAAAATGGTAATATCTCCATCTTGATTTTCTTATTTTTTCTGGTTTATAACTGGAGGGACTCGCAAGATTCCCGAACTCTTCAAATCCCCCTTACCCTCCAGTGTCTAGACATGATCCACTTGAATTACGATCGCATAAGTTGTGTGAGTCTGAATTTTACTTTATCCAACCAGAATGTTGCGGTGGTTTGTTTACTGGGTAGCCAATAATAGATAGTCATTATACAGTATTTGATCTATATATTTCTGGTAGGAGCAATTTATGTATAAGTGTTTTATTATCTTGCTCCCTTCATGGTTAAATGCTTTCATATTTAAGATCAGTTTTTGTTCAGGAGTAGAGATTTTGACAATTCTGAAGTTCCAATAACAGTTGTGTCGTAATGGAAGACTAATAGTCATTTTTATCTAAGAATACGCAATTAAAAAATTCAAATTAGGCATTGTACCCCCTCCTCGAAAAAAATGAAACTTGTATCACGTGCACTTTTCATAATATCTCCTTTATTTAGTCACTTATTACCCGTAAGTTTATTTGTATATTCCATGGAAGTGATGACGTCTATAGGCCAAAAGGATCCAGGTGAAAAAAAGGGCAAGATCTCCTTTTTTTATTCATTCTCTGGTTACCTGGTTACTGGCTTCTCTGGTTACTGGTTAATTTATTTGTATTTTGCAGGGATGTGATGAGGATTATAGGCAAAAAGGCCAAGATCTCTTTTATTCGGCCACTTATTACCCAGAAGTTTTTTTTTCCAGGGGAGTGATGAGGATTATAGACCCAAAGGATCAAAGGGGAAAAAGGCTAAAAAAGGCAAAGCCGGCAAGAAAAAGAAAGGTTCTGATTCTGATGATGGAAGTGATGAAGACTGGAAAGCCAGCAAGTCAAGGAAATCCGGAGGGGCAAGTACATTCAACTTTTTTTTTTATTTGTTTTTTTCTATCCTAGTTTTGAAGAAATTATTGTTCTTTAGTTATTCGTTTCTAAGACAGCAAACAAGTATTGGTTAAACATATTAGCGTGTGAAATGTCACCCGTAGTATCAAAATTTTTACGGTTTTACTCACGCTTTCTTCTGTTTTTCAGATAATTAATCTGGTTTTATTTCAATGGCTTGTCCCTTTCGCATCAAAATATTGAAAGAATAAGATAGTGTGAGAGGAATAGAAAAAGAAATAATAGATACCTTGGGGAAGAAAATGAAAAAAAAATTGTTAATTTTGCAATTATTAAATTTACTATTATAAACTCAAATCAGATAATACCTTTCCCCTCACCCAAATAAGTGAAGCTGGGTATTTTTGCTTTTTTTCGTTTTCATTTCTTGAAATGAAGTACCGAAAATTTGACAAAATTATGTAATTTTTAAGGATTACCTAGAGGCATATACAAAGGAATCTTGAGTTATGTCTGGGGGTCCAAATATGAAAACAAATGGGCACAAAAAGGTAAGCTACGAGTCTAAGACCATTACGGAAAATCTTTCCCAATTTTGTTTTATTGTAATCTGGCTACTATTTTTATGGCACTTGGTATTAACCAAGTGACATATAGCAGTCGCCAATTCTGTCGGTCTGTCTGTCTGTCGGTCTGTCGGTCTGTCCCGGTTTTGCTACTTTAGGCACTTCCAGGTAAGCTAGGACGATGAAATTTGGCAAGCGTATCAGGGACCGCACCAGATTAAATTAGAAATAGTCATTTTCCCGATTTGACCATCTGGGGGGGAGTGGGGGCCCGGTTAATTCGCAAAAAATAGAAAAAAATGAAGTATTTTTAACTTATCAGCGGGTACTTGGATCTTAATGAAATTTCATGTTTGGAATGATATTGTGTCTTAGAGCTCTTATTTTAAATCCCGACCGGATCTGATGACATTGGGGGGAGTCGGAGGGGGAAAACCTAAAGTCCCGGTTTTGCTACTTTAGGCACTTCCAGGTAAGCTAGGACGATGAAATTTGGCAAGCGTATCAGGGACCGGACCAGATTAAATTAGAAATAGTCGTTTTTCCCGATTTGACCATCTGGGGGGGGGAGTAGGGGCCGGTTAATTCGGAAAAATAGAAAAAATGAAGTATTTTTAACTTATGAGCGGGTGATTGGATCTTAATGAAATTTGATGTTTGGAATGATATTGTGTCTCAGAGCTCTTATTTTAAATCCCGACTGGGTCTGATGACATTGGGGGGAGTTGGAGGGGGGAAACCTAAAATCTTGGAAACACTTAGAGTAGAGGGATCGGGATGAAACTTGATGGGAAAAATAAGCGCAAGTCCTAGATACATGATTGACATAATCGGAACTTATTTGTTCTCTTTGGGGTAGTTGGGGGGGGGGAGTAAGTCTTAAAAATTAGAAAAAATGAGGTATTTTCAACTTGCGAACGGGTGATCGGATCTCAATGAAATTTGATGTTTAGAAGGATATCGTGTCTTAGAGCTCTTATTTTAAATCCCGACCAGATCTTGTGATGGGGGCGGGGAGTTGGGAGGGGGAACCTAAAACTTGGAAAACACTTAGAGTGGAGGGATCGGGATGAAACATGGTGGGAAAAATAAACACAAGTCCTAGATAGATGATTGACATAAACGGAACGGATCCGCTCTCTTTTGGGTAGTTGGGGGGGGGGTTAATTCTGAAAAATTAGAAAAAATGAGGTATTTTTAACTTACGAACGGGTGATTGGATCTCCATGAAATTTGATTTTTAGAAGGATATCGTGGCTCAAAGCTCTTATTTTAAATCCTGACCGGATCTGGTGACATTGGGGGAAGTTTGGGGTGGGGAGACCTAAAATGATGGGAAACGCTTAGATTGGAGGGATTGGGATGAAACTTGGTTGGAAAAATAAGCAAAAGTCTTGCATACGTAATTTACATAATTGGAACGGATCCGCTCAATTGCGGGGGGGGGGGGGTAATTCTGAAAAATAAGAAAAATAACGTATTTTTAACTTACGAAGGAGTGATCGGATCTTCATGAAACTTCATATTTAGAAGGACCCTCGTAACTCTGATATCTTATTTTAAATCTCAACCGGATCAAACGTAATTGGGGGGGGGGGGCAGTTGGGGGGACCGGAAATCTTAGAAAATACTTAAAGCGGTGAGATCAGGATGAAACTGGATGGGAAGAATAGAAACCTGTCTAAGATACGTGACTGACATAACTGGACCGGATCTGCTCTCTTTGGTGGAATTGGGAGGGGGGAGGTAATTTTGAAAATTGAGGTATTTGTAACTTACGAAAGGGTGACCAGATCTTAATGAAATTTGATATTTAGAAGGATCTTGTGCTATAAAGTTTAACTTTAGGTTCTGACCTTCTCACAAGTGCCAAATGAGCTCTT
>NC_088865.1:26566777-26622002 GCF_032884065.1 Artemia franciscana | reverse complement strand
AACAGAAAATTACTTGTAACAGTTTGGGACAGCAAAAACGCTTCAATAATCCTTCATACTCAAGTGAGGTTTCAAAGGGCTTATGCTTGAATGCATGGTTGTGTTAGCCAATAGGCTAGTAAATGATCGAGAGGCCTAATCTTAGTTTTCAAATATAATATTTTTTTTTCAGACATTAGATGTTTAAAACTGTGTACTACCGAATAAATAACTTAAAATCATGGCACTGAGCTCCAGTTGATGTCGTTTGTATACCAACTTTGATATTTCACCGCCGTTTTCAAAGGGAATCCTCATGCTTTTTAGCCTAAGTTTTCAGGTCTGCACCTCTTTGAAGTACTCAAAATTATCCATTTATTATCAATACAAAATTATCAATTCAGAAGGAATAGATAGAACAGGAAAATATTTTTTTAATTAGTGATTACAAATGTATTTTTTATTGCACTTGGTATTTACCAAATGACATAGCGACCGCAAATTCTGTCGGTCGGTCTGCCGGTCTGTTGGTCTGTCTATTCGGTCTGTTGGTCTGTCTGTCCCGGTTTTGCTAGTTTAGGCACTTCCAGGTAAGCTAGGACGATAAAATTTGGAAAGCGTATCAGGAACCAGACCAGATTAAATTAGAAATTGTCATTTCCCCGATTCGACCATTTGGTGGGGAGTGGGGGACGGTTAAATCGGGAAAATTGAAAAAAATGAGGTATTTTTAACTTACGAACGTGTGATCGGATCTTAATGAAATCTGATATTTAGAAGGATATCGTGTCTTAGAGCTCTTATTTTAAATTCTGATCGGATCCAGCGACATTGGGGGGGGGGGATGGCTAAAATCTTGGAAAACGCTAAGAGTGGAGGGATTGGGATGAAACTTGGTGGGGAAAAATAAGCAGAAGTCCTGGATACGTGATTGAAATAACCGGAAAGGATTCCGCTCTATTTGGGGGATATGTGGGGAGGGTTAGTTCTGAAAAATTAGAAGAAACGAGGTACTTTTAACTTACGAAGGAGTCATCGGATCTTAATGAAATTTAATATTCAGAAATACCTCATAACTCAGATCTTTTATTTTAAATCTCGACTGGATCCAGCGTCATTAGGGGGGGGGGGAGGAACGGGGAATGTTGGAAAACACTTAAAGCGAAGAGATCAGGATGAAACTTGTTGGGAAGAATAAAAACAAGTCCAAGATCCGTGATTGACATAACCGGACCTGATCCGCTCTATTATTGTGGAGTTTGGGGGGGGGGGAGTAATTTGAAAAAAATAGAAAAAATGAGGTATTTGTAACTTACGAACGGGTGATCAGATCTTAATGAAATTTGATATTTAGAAGGATCTTGTGCTTTAGATCTCTCATTTTAAATCCCGAGCAGATCCGGTGACATTTGAGGGGGTTGAAGGGAGAAACCGGAATTCCTGGAAAACGTGATATATAGAAGGATCTTATATCTCAGGCGTTCCATTTTCAATTCGAATCGGATCCGGGGACATAGAGGGCTGGAAGGGAGAAACAAAAATATTGGAAACCGGAAATCTTGGAAAACGCTGAGAGTGTGAGGGATCTGGATGAAACTTGATGGGAAGAATAAGCACTAGTTATAGATACGTGATTGACATAATTGGAACAGATTCGTTGTCTTTGGGGGAGCTGGGGTTGTTAATTTGGAAAAATTAGAAAAATTGAGGTATTTTTAACTTAAAAATGGGTGACCAGATCTTTATGAAATTTGATATTTAGAAGGAAGCCATGTCTCAGAGCTCTTATTTCAAATTCCGATCAGATCTGTTGACATTGGGGGAAGTTGGAGGGGGAAAGCGGAAATCTTGGAAAACGCTTAGAGTGGAAACATCGGGATGAAACTTGGTGAGTAGAATAAGCAAATGTCGTAGATACGTGATTGAGGTAACCGTACTGGATCCGCTCTCTTTGGGGGAGACGAGGCTCTTCCGGCCTCGTCACAAGTGCCATATGAGCTCTTAGCTCTTATTAATGTCCAGAGGGGTGGCGCAAATTTGTTGTTATTTATTGTTTTTGTTTTTTTTTTCAATAAAAATACTATTTAAGATATTTTCCAATGAAAAAAGAGTATTTTTCAGAATCTATTTTTCGGTGTAATTATTATTATTTTTTTGTCTTAACTTTGTATTGAAGAGGTGGTTGTAAAAACTTCAAAGGATCATTTAGTTGAAATTTGAAATTTCTAGTGCTCTTTTTCAGAGTTAAAAGTGATTGTACGGTAACAAGCCCCTCACCACTCCCTTTTTTGTTAAAGCTCTCCCCCCCGTAACCAGTAAGGCCATCCCACCAAAGTTTAAGTCATTTTGTTCAAGGTTATCGAAGAGTCCAATAAATCTACTCTGGGTATGGTAATGAAACTGGGGTATGTTTGATGTTACGTGTGTGATTGGTTCTAAACTTAACTTGGAGCCGTAAGTCCTTCAATCAAAAGAAGCATAATGTATAAGACAATTGTTCTGGTGCAAAGTCACATTTAAAATAAATAATTCCATCAAACATAAATGTAACAGATACTGCTATAGATGATGAAATTAATCCTAAAATTAACAGAAATAAAATTAAAAATCGATTCAAGTATAAAATTAACAGCTCTGGCCTTTAGAAGGTTTAAGGAGTAGTAGTCCTAATCATGTTTATGGTAATTTCTGTTTGCTTTAAGTTTGGCTTTATTATTCATTTTAATTTATGATCGTTTTAAGATTTGTTTGTTCGTTTATTGACATATAGCTGTATCTGTTATCTTTGCGTTTAATGGAATTATTCATTTTGATTTTTCTTCTTTCTGGGTTCCATTTATTATTCATATATATTGATTTCTGTTTGTTTTAAGTTCGAACTGTTATATGACTTTGTGTGTGCTCATAGGCTAAAGGAAGACTAGATCTACGTTGCATGGGCAACGTGAGGTGTTGCGGCAACCTTTGCTCGGCTTCGCCGAGTAAAGTGTTGCGAGAGCAACACTTTGGTTTTGTTTCCTCGCTGCGACTAAACGCTGAAGTTGTTAATCTGTAAGGATGCTAAAATACATACTAGGTACACCAACTCGCAAAAGTTGCAAACTCCTCATTGCTAAAGATGATTGTAGCCTTACAGCCGATTATTACTTACAAGTCCCCTACATGTCTTACCACTGGAACCAAATTGGTCTTACCATCAAATACAACGGAAACAAAAAATAGGTACACCAACTAGTAAGAGTTGCGAACCCCTCATTGCCGAGGATGATTATGAGCTAACAGCCGACTGTTGCTTACAACTCCCCTATATGTCTCACAATTGGTATCGGCCTATTTTTGGTTTCAGTGTGTACCTTACTACTGAAGTTGTCAACCCCTTTAAACTTTCAAACTGGTATATCTCATGAAGGAATTTTTGTACAAAAAAATGGATGACATATACTTTGATCAGCTCATCAAAAGCTATCGACTGCCGTCGAAAAAAAAATCTATCTGTCTTAGTTCAAAAGTTGACTTTTTTGCCGGAGGCCAAGTTTCTAACGTCGTCACTTAGAAAGGAGCAAAGGATAAACTCTAATTTCTTTAGCAATGAGAGAACTTTTAAAGTTTAAGAGGCACATCTGATACCATTTCTCTACCGCAATCCCAAGTGCGAAAAACCGAATGATAAACTCAGCTGAAATCACGAACAGAAATGGGTAGAAACAGTAGATGGCAGCACTTTCGGACCCGTGGGAAAATGCCGCTGTTTTGCTTCTCTAAATTTTTCTATTTATCACTCAAAGAAGATATATTGGCTGTGGGGCAGGGTAACTGTCGCATATATTTAACACTTATAGATTTTAGTCCATCTTCAATTTGAAACTGGTGCCTGCCTGCTTGCCTGCTAGAACGGAGCTTTCCACTCGAAAGCAGAAACATGGTTTGATGAAATGAAAGCTTGGCTGCATAACTTCAGATAGTCCTCTCTGACATAGGCTATACAACTCCTCTTCACTTCACACACTATAGGCTCTGGCTCAAGGACAAGCAAAAACCATCCTTTTTGGCCCCAGGCAAGAGTTCTACGAAGCTTTCCAAAATATAAAGTCATATTCATCAATCCGGCCTAAGGTCCACACTTTCCGTAAAAACCGCAGAGGTTAGACCCTTACCACTTTCTAGGAATAAGCTGAAATCGGGGTGCTAGGAACAAAAAAAAAAAAAAAAAAACACGTCAAAGCCAAAGTGTTGCTCTCGCAACACAAATAACGACAATTATACTTTTTTTAACAACACATACTGAACCCTAATTGTTCGCATCGTATTTTTTACTCTAATTTTCGGAAATATACGTTCTGTATAAAGTGACTAGGTATATACTCAGGAATTTGTTTCAGGTTGGAGAGGGGCATAACTCCAAAAACGATAATTAAATGGGAAGCATAAGAAAGCATAATGAAAATCATGAAAATCGCTTCGGGGACATGGGTTTGATGCATCCACCCCCCGTGCTTACGTGCCTGGAGCAGACAATTAGTCAACTTAAGATTGTTTTGGGGTTGCGCTTTTTTTTCGCTTTTTTATGGCACTTGGTATTAACCAAGCGTATCAGGGACCGGACCAGATTAAATTAGAAATAGTCGTTTTCCCGATTTGACCAATTGGGGGGGAGTGGGGGGCCGGTTAATTCTGAAGAAATAGAAAAAATGAAATATTTTTAACTTACGAACGGGTGATGGGATCTTAATGAAATTTGATGTTTGGAAGGATATTGCGTCTCAGAACTCTTATTTTAAATCCCAACCGAATCTGATGACATTGGGGGGATTTGGAGGGGGGAAACCTAAAATCTTGGAAAACAATTAGAGTGGAGGGATCGGGATGAAACTTGATGGGAAAAATAAGCACAAGTCCCAGATACATGATTGACATAATTGGAACGGATCCGCTCTCTTTGGGGTAGTTGGGGGTGGGGGGGTTAATTCTAAAAATTAGAATAAATGAGGTATTTTTAACTTACGAACGGGTGATCGGATCTCAATGAAATTTGATGTTTAGAAGGATATCATGTCTTAGAGCTCTTATTTTAAATTCCGACCGGATCTGGTGACATCGGGGGGATTTGGGAGGGGGAAGCATAAAACTTGGAAAACACTTAGAGTGGAGGGATCGGGATGAAACTTGGTGGGAAAAATAAACACAAGTCCTAGATACATGATTGACATAAACGGAACGGATCCGCTCTCTTTGGGGTAGTTGGAGTGGGGGGGGGTATTTCTGAAAAAATAGAAAAAATGAGGTATTTTTAACTTACGAACGGGTCATCGGATCGCAATGAAATTTGATATTTAGAAGGATATCGTGTCTCAGAGCTCTTATTTTAAATCCTGACCGGATCTGGTTACATTGAGGGAAGTTTGGGGTGGGGGATCCTAAAATCATGAAAATGCTTAGATTGGAGGGATCGGGATGAAACTTGGTGGGAAAAATAAGCAGAAGTCTTACATACGTTATTTAAATAATTGGAACGGATCCGCTCTTTTTTTTTGGGGGGGGGGGGGTAATTCTGAAAAATAAGAAAAAATTACGTATTTTTAACTTACGAAGGAGTGATCGGATCTTCATGAAACTTCATATTTAGAAGGACCTCGTAACTCAGATCTCTTATTTTAAATCTCAACCGGATCAAGCGTAATTGGGGGGGGGGGCAGTTTGGTGGACCGGAAATATTAGAAAATACTTAAAGCGGTGAGATCAGGATGAAACTGGATGGGAAGAATAGAAACCTGTCTAAGATACGTGACTGACATAACCGGGCCGGATCTGCTCTCTTTGGTGGAATTGGGGGGGGGGGGTAATTTTGAAAATTGAGGTTTTTGTAACTTACGAAAGTGTGACCAGATCTTAACGAAATTTGATATTTAGAAGGATCTTGTGCTTTAAAGTTCTAATTTTAAATTCCGACCAGATTTTTTGACATTGGGGGGAGTTGGAGGGGGAAACCGGAATTCTTGGAAAACGTGAAAATTGGGGTATTTTTATCTTACGAATAGATGATCGGATCTTAATGACTTTTGATGTTTAGAAGGAATTTATGTCTCAGAGCTCTTATTTCAAATCCCGACTAGATCTTTTGACATTGGGGGGAGTTGGAGGGGAAATCTTGGAAAAATACTTGGAGTGGAGGAATCGGGATGAAGCTTGGTGGATAGAATAAACAAATGTCCTTGATACGCGATTGACAGAATCGTACTGGATTCGCTCTCTTTGGAGGAGTTGGGGGGAGGGGTTCAGTGATTTGGCGAGTTTGGTGCTTCTGGACGTGCTAGGACGATGAAAATTGGTAGGCGTGTCAGGGAGCTGCACAATTTGGCTTGATAAAGTCGTTTTCCCAGATTCGACCATCTGGGGGGGCTAAAGGGAGAGGAAAAATTAGAAAAAATTAGGTATTTATAACTTACGAGTGGGTGATCGGATCTTAATGAATTTTGATATTTAGAAGGACATCGTGACTCAGAGCTCTTATTTTAAATCCTGACCGACATTAAGCCTCTTATTTTCCTTTTTAAATCAATATATTGATTCATAGAATTTTGTTAGAGCTCATACCATATGATCTCTTGGCTCTTAGCTCTTCTCACCTCGTCACAAGTGCCATATGAGCTCTTAACTCTTGTTTAAGCATAACATTTTTCTTAAGAATACACACAAAGAAGAAATGCACCAACTGGCGTGGTATGGTAATGTCGTTCATAGAAAGTAACTCGATGGACAAGTAGCTATATTTTGCAACTTAAACAAATCTTCGTACTTTGTCGACTAATGCTTTTTGTATAAACGCCATAATCAGTTTTTCTTTATACATTGTCATGAACTAATACTTCATGATTTAGGTAATTACAATGGCCTAGGATATTGTATTTCCCTTAAATTGCTTAAAATTTCGCTTTCTATTCTTTTGAAACATTTTTTTATTATTATCTTGTATTTAAATGATACTATCTTTATTCCTTATTAAATTTTTATTTTCCAAATGAATAATAGAAAAAGAACACTTTAATTTTGTCAGCCATTGGCTTTTTTAAGAGACGATGCTTTGTCTGTGGCAGATTAGCAAATGAAATTGAAATAGCTTTTGTTGTGGTCTTATTATTATTTCTGAGTTTAAATATTAGCCTACAGTCAGGGGAATAGCAATTTTTAGGGGATTAATGGTTATACGAAAAGCAAATAAAACTTCAGCATTTTAAGTTTCGGTGTCATTTGTTAAATTTATTGGTGTTCCATCCCTACCCCCTAAAAAGAAATGTAAGACATGTATTTTCATAGGGACCAATTATCTTTAACTGGTAACATTTTTCTTCATTTTCTATAAATTATAGTTTCGTATTTGTATTTACATTTGATTGGGGTCTATTATTTGTTTTTTATAATTCTTATTATTACTTTTTTACTGACTATGACTCCTGGTCTATGGGATGGTGACCTCCGGAGAAGGCCGTTTCCAGGGGGAGGTACAGGGTTTCGAACCCGCTTTCCAAAATTTTTTCCGACTCGTAAAAATGTAGAAAATATCCCTATAGACAAATATTTGGTGTGGTTTTTTCTTTTTCAAGTGTCTTAGTAAAAAAGCTATCGGACTGTGACAGATGCTTTAAAAATTTGTGTACATGATTGCTTATTAGATGCTATGAGGTTGTCAGTTATTGCCAGTCCTGACGTCGTGTTTTATTTTTGTATGGCTGAAGACTTATTTCTAGCGAAATTTCAGCCTGAATGAACTCATTGGTATGGTGATCATAACTGACTTTTTATTTGAATTTAGTAGACTAGAATAATTTATCGTCTGTTTGTTTAGGCTGTACAATAAACACCACTGAAATTAAGAAGTAGCCTAATCAGAAAAGAGACAAAAAAAAGAGATAGCAATAATATTTCTATGATGCAGAATGAAATATATAAGGTTTTCTAAAAGATACGGCGGACAACATTATCCGCTTTTCCTTTTCATCCCTTTAGCCAAAAGAAATGCGATCTGTAAAACAAGGTGGAGTTAATTTGTGGTTTCTGTTCCTTTGACTATTTTTTAGTTCTTCAGGTATTTTCACGATCCCCTCGCCCCCGCCCAGTACATTCCTGCGTGTAAACACTGCTTGATTGTTAACTCTTCGTAAATTTTAAAAATACGGATTATTGTAGAAGAACGACTGTAATTTCGACCCACATTTATAAGCTATTCAATGGGTCTTACCTCTAGTTTTTTTTTTTACCTGAATTTTCTCATTTCTTCTTATTCTTTTATAGGATCCTAAAAATAAGCAATTTGCCATTTGTGATGACCAGTTCTACAAAGTATTTGGTGTCAAACGATTTAGAACCTTTGGAATGATGAAACTACTAAAGGATCACTTTATAACTGAATGATACTCCAATAGCCTTTTCTTTCACATAAAAAGATTATGATATGATTTTATTTATCCCTTTCGGACAGCTTTGGAATAGTGACTTTTTTCTTTTTTTTTTTGCTTAGTGTAGAACTCAATTGGCTTGGAGGAGAATCCGGTATGCCCTTGTATTAAGTTAGGCAGGAAGCTTAGCTCTTGAGCAAGAGTTATAAATTAGGGTAAAGTTTCTGTATTGTTTTCTTAGAGGTTAACCTAGCTCTTGTATGGTGTCCATATGAAGACAAGGTATGCAACTATTTCGTGATAATTTTATGGCTAAGTGAAATAGTAAGAAATCTATCCTGTTCCAACCAATAGCTGAATGATAAGAAGTACGTAAGGTGTCGACGCCTGTTTTCAGAATTTTTGTTCAAAGGGTTTTTTTCGGGGAGGGGGGGGGGCTGTCATAAGAATGAAGGTGTTTGTCTCCCGTGGACTTCGTCTAAAGGTCTCAAATGAGAATTTTTTCTATCTGCATTTCTAAAATCAATTTATGAGTCAGATATTTTTTTTTGTCTTTTAGCACCCATAGTCTTAGCCCATAAGTTCAGACCAGGTAGCCCCCTTCCTTGAGTTCCTTCCTCATGATATGCTTTGAGAAACGTATCTGGTAAAACTAGGGAGCTGAAACTTTCATGTTCGAAAAGTAATACGTTACTTGAGATTTCTGTTTTCAAGGAACAGGGGAGGGAACATTAGTTTCCTTATTGATTGTCTGTATATTAGTGTTTATGACAAGCTGTTTAAAACTTCATCACGTGACCATCTGGCAGGAAGCTTCATAAGAATAAGTGAAACTGCATCAGTTACCATTCTTGGCATGAAATTATTTGAGAAATTATTTTCTGTGTATGATGTATAGGGAAAAATTTTATGAATTATAACAAGAACATCTCCACTTTCAAACTTTAAGGCATAAAGCGGATTACTTCCTCCTTCCTATACTTAGCATTATAATTTGAATGAGATAAATGTAAGAAAAGGTGAATGGTTTTGATATTTGAATTCTGGCTCTTTTCAAGTTTTGTGAATGTGCTCAGTGTCTTTTTTACATGAAATTTAATGTGACCATCGAAAGATTATTCTGATGTTGGTAATAAACTCATTTTTATTGAACTTGTCTTTGTTAAGCGGCATATTTTTCCTATGAAAGAGGCCTTCTGGCTTTCTAATTATTATTATTTTTTTATTTCGTGAAAAATAATATTATAGCGATAAAATTAATTTGGTGCGGCCGAACATGTACAGACATGGATCGTTTTGTTGTCTAATCGGATGATTCCACAAAACCAACAACGGAGGCAAAGATCCTGGATATATTCCTGGTTTTGATTTTACTGTGAAAATCATTTGGTGGGAACAAATGTTTGTTCCCAGCAATGTTCTTTGAGGTTTGCTTATAATTTGTTTCAGTGTGGGCGGTGCTCATTCACTAAAATATTGGATCTCTGCCTCAACTTACTCAAACTCTTCTTTTTAAAAATCTATTTGGGCTTACTATCTAATTTTTGCCATTTTCTTTCTAATTTTGAATACTCCTTCTGTTTTTACGACTATTGAGTTTTATGCTACTTGAACTTCACCTTCATTTACAGAAACTTTTTTAAATAGAAATTTTTTTTAAATTGATTTGACAACTCTATGAGACCTATAGTATATAAACCATCAGGGGTGTACGTATGGAGGAAGTGGGTTGGGGCTCCACCGAAATCTAAAATCGTTAGAATTTCTGGGCATAGTGCTTTAGTGGAAGTCCTGTTCTTGTGCTGTATATCAGATAAGTACATTGAAGCAATTAGTGTCATCTACGAGAATAGTATTACCGTAGTAAAGGTAAGAAGTTGAGTTTGTTGTTAGTTTTCTGTGGAATCAGGAGTTTAGCAGGGTTGTGTCCTAGACCTGTTTATATGGATTATTTTGATGACTTCGTCCTCAGGAACACGATAAAGACTATTGGAGAAGATGGTGTCAAATGGGATGGTAAAATTCCTCTTATACACATTCTTTTCCAACCTCTGTAAGTAAACTTGAATATGAATTCTTCCTAATGAATCGTATCCTCGGTTACAATCGGCTTGTTACTTGCAAATGAATAAAAAATCTCGAAAGGAATTTAACTGTAAATTCTTCATATTTTCCCTGTTCTCGTGGAGACAGTCAAATCTTCCTTCAAAGTAAGAAAAGAAACAGTAATAAATGTTTTATTGAAGCGTTATGAACAGTCAATTTACGACCTTGTTTACCAAAAATTTAGGACTTCCAATCTTTAGGCAGTGTACCAGATCAGGAAGAAAACACTGCTAATTTGTTATTAATATTATCTTCAGCCTAAAACGACAGATGACAACAATGTTAGCCCCTAAAATGCCTAAAATACACAATAGGTGCTAATACTGTGGTGTGTTCTTCGTCTGTTGGAATTACTTTATTCATTATCTTTGAATTATTGAATGAATCGTCATCAGCAATAAAAGAAATCTGGAACATATTCTGAGTGCGTTCACATTGCATGGTCCTCTACCAATGCTTGTATGGTGGAGGATTGAATTTTGTGCTCCATAAAAATAGAAATACCCATAATTTACAGGCAAACTTTGGCTGGCTCTGGTAATAAGCATTATCACATTTCAACATCACAGCAAAAAATAACAGATAAATAAGTATTTATAGTGGTTTTGTATTCCTAGACAATAGTATGACATAATTTAATTAACGTGAGAGCCAGTCTTTGATTTGCCATGGAAATATATTTCATCCACAGAAAAAAAGGGCTATATTCTTATGATCTAAAATAAAACAGTATTTAGGCCTATAGGATCAACGTGGAACCATTGTAGCAATCTATTTATCATACTTTTGGCAAAAAGAATAAGCCGAGCTGCGACTAGATTACGTTGCCTAGGCAACGTAAAGTGTTGCAGCAACACTGGTCAGGATTCCGATCATATTATATTCTTTTTGCAGCCAATCATACATTATATTTTTTAATCGTTGGTATTGTTACGGATTAGAGCAAAAATCGTCCTAGCATCACTTTCTTAGAGCCTAGAAGATAGCCTAAAATATCATCTTAGAGCCTAGTTCATAGTATGCATCTATGCCTGACATTTCAGAACCATATTCCTGGAGTTACTGTTTACTATAATAATTAAGAAATTTCTTCACTTTGATGCATTTTTGCTTTAATTGCGATGTAACCGCATTGAGAAAAATTTTCTTACCCTCAAATTTGTAAGAAACGAAGGAATGTTGGAAAATTACTTATAATAGCCGAAATTGCATATTATGATCCAATAATAGGTGCATCAACTAGGAAAAGCTATAAGCCCCTCATGGACAAATATGACCACGGTCTATGAGTCGAATGTTATTTTCAAGTCTAATTGTCCTAAATACGTTCTTAGACTCTTATTCCAAATTCTATCGTTCGGTGCGTACAGTGTACATTAAAACAGAATTTTTTTTAACCACTCGAAACGTTTAAAATGTAATATCATGAAAGAACTAAAAACTTGTATTATGATCTTATCGAACCTAGTTGATTACATGGTCCCTCAACCTTGAATTGACCGTAGTCTAACAACCAACTCTAAATTAAAACTTCCTCACTTGTCTCAGTATTCTTTTTTCCCAATTCCTTTGGTCAAATAGAAGGACACCAATTCACAGAAGTTTTAAGCCCTTTAACCAAGTAGATGACTGAGCTGAACAAGCTATTTTTTATTTCACGCCCCTCTGCGTAGCTGACATAAAATGGAATTTTTCGATTCCCCAAATACGTAGGAATCAGGTAAGAGGTACATAAACTAGCAAAATATGCCAACCCCATATCGCAAAGATGACCAAGATATAGCAGCCATATTTCCTTACAAGTCACCCTTCTCTTAAAATTTGAAGCATGTTTTTTTTAATGTGTACAACAGCACAAAAATCCTCAGCCGTTCAGAATTCTTAAGATGGAGTACCGCTTAGACGGATTTTGTACGAAAAAAGCTAATGCCATGTAGATTGGTCTGCTCATCGAAGACTATTTGTCAGTGTGTAATGGAAATCTATCCGAATTGATCCAAAAGTTGATTTTATTCCCACAAACTAAGTTTATAATATCACTACTTAGAAAGGAGCAAAGCTTCAGTTTCTTAAGCGTTGGGGCCAAGTCACGCATCTTAAGCACTTTTTGATCTTAGTTTAATTCCACTTTAAAACTGGTGCACCTGCCTGCTTGCCTGCCAGAACAAAGATTTCCAGTTGAAAGCAAAAGTATCGATGGAAAGAAAGCTTGGCTGCTGAACTCAAGATAGTCCTTTTCAACATAGACTCTAAAACTCCATTTCAACTTACACACTTCAGGCTCCGGGCTAATGTACTAGCAGAAACCATTTTTTTTGGCCCAAAGGAAGAATTATGCGAGGCTTTCTAAAGTGTAATGTCATATCCATCAATCCAGCATGAGATTCACTCTTTCTATACAACCGCAGCCTGCCCCTTATCGCTTTCTAGCAATAAGCTGAAATCGGCGGATTGGGAGAAAAAACGAAAACAGAACATAACACCCTTCCCGCAAAGCAAATATAAGGATTACCGTCTACATTTTAGAATAAAAAGTTTCCGTTGTACTTATTGGACTCTCGCCTTTTACAATATACGAATGAAAGCTAACTTCTTCTTTTTTAAGTAATAGTTTGATTTTTTTTTTTTTTTTTACAGGATACCAATTTGTAGCTTGGCTTATAGGGGCGAGATTACATAAAATTTTATGGTCAAATTGTATTGTCAGTCTGGAGTCGTAATGCGTTTTGTAACATTAATCGTATATTCCAAGATTAGCCAACTGTCTTTTCTGCCTTTATATGGTCTAGGAAAGAACAATGAAGAGCAATTTGTTGTTATTTTGCTAACCTCTTTAGCGTAACAAAAACTAATGCAACCTAGGTTTAACTGCAAATTCTTACAAAATCTGGCCTCTTGTTTCTTACTCATCTCCGTCTTTCTACCTTTATCTGTCTTTGTCTCCGTTTTTTTCAGTGTTTTATGAGCACCCTGGAAAGCAAATGAACCAATAAAGCCTAAGCAATGGGGTTTCTTGATGTCGTGTGAGTCCACCTAAAAAGACGAAAAACCAATCAATCTGAAGTTTTGCCGCGCTATCTAATATAATATAATAATGTTTCATTGAAGAAGCGAAGAAAATATTTAAATATATCTCTGTTGAGGTCCAAACATGGCTCAAATGCTCAAGCCCCAAGCCTGTAGCCCTTAATATTGCTAATAAACTTGTTTTAATTTGAAAGAACAGTTTTTTTCTGGGTATGATACAGACAAAATTGAAACAGATTGTTTTGAAAGGTAGTCTTATTATTATCTTATATAAATTTATCTTTCATCATTTTAGTGTTTGAAGCCCAGAACTCATATAAGCCAACCTAAAAAATAATCTTTTAGGTAACTCCAATGCCATATCTTCCATAAGAAAAGTTAGTAAAATTATAATTTCTCCCTCTTGTCTATTTTGGAAAGTAGGCCTAGTTGAGGAAGGTTAACTAAACTTCTTGGAATGAATCCAGAGTTTTAATCATCCCTTGATGATATTTGAAGTACCAATATTGTGAAGTACCTAACTCCACATGAAATGCTACATATCAGCTTCATATGCTTCCATAGTCTCTGCTAAGCTTCACTTCGATCACTGTTATCTGTCAATGCCATGCAACACTTACCTCCCTCACATTCTCTGCATTGTACCCTTCTGGAAGATTTGTATGCTATGATAAATAAGCTGCAATTTGGACACACAGTTCAAAGCTCATTGATAGTCTTTGTAGGCTATAGCAGACCCTTTGATAGCTGTTGTTAAACTTATAGAAATACATAACCAAAAGATTTCAAAATATGTTTGAAAGTAACTCCTTCTACACTAGTTACATTGTCAGAGCTATATAGTGCTTTTTTTTGTTGTTGACATATTGATGTCAATATTGCTGAAGAAGCACATTCCCATGATCCAGGCTATCTCAGATTGCCAAATAAATCCCAAATTATTACCTTAAATCACACTTAACAGCAATATGAACAAGTCCCATGCATGCAATTATCAAGCTTTATCCTCCAGACTCCCCCCCCATGAAAAAGAAATAATTTTAGTTATATTTTTTGTTCAGGAGTTTTCACTAAATTATTTCCTAACATACCTTATTATGATGTAATTGTTTAGCCAAGGATCAGACTCAAAGTACTCCCCTGCTGGTACATTCAGTAAACCAAAGAAGATCTTTAAAAAAGATCAAAATTCTACTTATTTTCATTATAAAGCCAAAGAATTTTTCAGCACATAGACCTGGTAATCTGAAATAAAGAAAACTTTTCAATACAATATTTTGCATTTCCAACTCATGAAATGATTAATTAGGAATTTTAATAGAGTACACTAAAACACCCAAATTTAAATAACTAGCAAAAATCTTAATTCTTAAGCAGAAAAACCAAAAAAAACACTTCTCAAATGGTCCTGTTAGGCCTAATAGTAAAGAAAAGGACTCCATGAATTGCAAACAAACAAATTGAATAAAAACAAAATAAAAAAGACTTTTAATGAAAAGTGAATTGAAGAACCAGGTTAAACCAAAGATGAGAAGGAGTAGAAGTAAATAATAATTCAAATATAAATCAACAGAAATTAATATCAGTGGAAAAATCAACTCAAGACACAAAGCAATTACAATGAACAATAAAGTCAAACCTAAAAGTAACAGAAATTATCACAAGCAGAAACAGGACTAATCCCTCCTAAGCCTTCTAATAGCCAGAGCATAATTTTTACTTTGCTAAAAACAAAATATATTTTAAACATTTTCTTTTAGATAGTGTTAAGAAATCCAAAATGGTTGAGATTTCTAGGAATGTATATTATTATGTAGTAAACAGTCAGTTTACTCTCATTAGTTCTTTTAAGTAATCATACCTTAAATTGCATGTCCAGTGAGATAAGGAGGTGATGAGCCTCCTGTGGAACATCTTGCTGGTGGTGAGACTATTGTCTGGCATCCCAGGTGAACCTACACTCTGCATTGGCCCAGTCCTGATTAGCTCCTTTCTTGAATGCATGTATGGCTTGGGATGGGATGGTGACTTTGGAGAGGCTGTTCCAGTAAAGGAAAGTATGTACAGAGAAAAATTGCTGGTGCTTTTGTTGATGACAACAGAGGACTTGCAGCTTTGTTGTGTGACCTCTTGTTTTACTTGTGAGGGATGGGGGGAAAACTTGACTTGAGATGTTGTTTTCTAGCAGTTTGCAAGTAGCAATTGTGTCTCCTCTCTTCCTTTGGCAGACTAGAGTGGGAAGTTTGAGGGATACAAGGCCTTCCTCATGGCTTGTCTTGCAAAGCTGGTATGAGCTTTGTTGCTTGCTTATGGACACTCTCAAGTGCTTTAACTTTCATGTTATAATGAGGAGATATGTTATAATGCTAGAGCTGTTCCAAATTCCAGATGTGGATGTACAATAGCTTTGTACATCTTCCTCACCATACATGGGTTCCTGGTGGTAAATGTCCATTTTATGAACCATAGGGCTTTGTTTGCTTTAGCAATTTGAACTTGTGTGTGCCTGTGGAACTTGGGGTTGTCATTGACAATAACCCCCTAGGTCCTTCTCCTCACTTACAGCCTCAAGTAAGTCATCTCCAATATGGTAAGGTCATCTAGGATTGTTATGTTCAAGAAGCAGGACTTTGTATTTTGACATGTTGAATTGCAAACCCCACTCAGATGACCATCTAGATGGACCCCAGGATTGTGCTGTGTGGGACTCCATTAATGACAGGAATTTCATCAGATTAAATGGTTTTAATGGTGGCACCATAAGCTACTACCCTCTTGAGTTCTTCCAGTAAGAAAGGCTTCAATCTAGGCAACTATATCCTCATGCACCCTGTATGCTTCCATTTTCAGGAGAAGAAGTTGATGCTGTACTTTATCAAAGGCTTTTGCTTGATCAAGCAATATGACATCCACCAGAAGGCCATCATCCAAGAGTATGGTCACAAAGTCATATGATTCTATGAGGTTTGTATCAATTGAGCAACCTTTATGGAAATCATGCTGACTTTTTGGAAGTGATTGATTTCTTTCAAGGTGAGAGAGCAGTGCATCATTTATGATGCTCTCAAGGACCTTGCAAACAACAGAAGTAAGACTTATAGGGCAATAATTACTGGCTTGGTCCTTTCTCCTTTTCTTGAAGATGGGCTTGATATTGGCCTGCTTCTAGTCACTTGGGAGCACTTTGGAAGTGAGTCATGGTGATTTTCTTTCTTTTTCATTATTGTTCTTGATGTTTCAACAGTAAAAACCACACTGCTCTCAATAGAAAATTGTTTTGAGTAAAGTGCAAATGATGCTCTGGTCTTTAGAAAGCTTAGGGATGGTGGTTCCTCTTACTTCTGTTTGTGGTTATTTCTGCTTGTTTTAGGTTTGGTTTGATTTCTGTTCATTTTAGGTCTTATTTATTCATTAATAGTAATTTTGTTCATTTTATTGGAGTTATTGTTTGATTCTATTTCTGCTTGCCTTTGGTTCAATGGTTCTATTTCTGCCTGCTCTTTACCTTTTTTGAACATCTTCCATTTTGGAAAAAGTTTTTCAAATTCATTTTTTGAATTGGTCAAATGAAAGCTTACACAACCATATATATTTAAATATTAGGGAATCAATTTTCAATGAAAAAACTCCTATATAGTTATGTAAAAACTCCTATATAGTTATGTAGTTTTTTGATAATAGTTTGTGTCAAATTAAAAAAAATGAAACATAAGTGAAAAAATCAGCAAGAAATAAGCAAAAAAAAAAGGTATCACACAGCTTAATAAGATGTAGCTGTTCTTCAAAGGCTTAGTTGTCTTTGTCTTTGGGAGTCAATGAATTGTTAATATTTGAATTTTCACCAACAAAAAGTGCTGTCAAATTTAACTAATCAATTTATGCTTATTTATTTTCGTTGTCCAATGTGGCAACACAGGAAAATGTTTCATGATTTTGGAACAATCAGAAGAAGAATATTTAAAATCCAAGGGAAAATCTTTTTATTTTGTCCACCTTTTTTCCAGGAATTTTGTTTCAATACCAATATATTTGCAGCACTCAACTTAATTTTATAAGGCTTTTTTTGTGTTCAGGGCTATAGTCTTTACAGTTAATGTTATTTAGCCCTCTTATCATTTTATTAGTCTTGTCAGAAAGCATGCTGTAAAATCTGCTGCAAAACATGTTACATACCAATATTATTTTTAGTTTGGAGGTAAGAGGCAAGAAGTTCAAGAATAGATATTGGATTAGAATAAAAACATAATTTCTTGTATATTCATCCTAGGGGGGTGGAGCTTTCATCATGCAATCAAAGGTTGTCAAAAATTCTTTTCCTGGTGGGTGTACCTAAAGAGGGGAAATAAGCATCCAATAAAAGTATTTTATCTATTTATGGCACAACAATAGCAACAGGGAAATTATTAGACACAAGTCTAGCAAACTTCTTAATATATTGGAGGGATAAAAGCTGTTTTGTAGTTAGTGAAAACGTCTAAGAAAGGTCCAGCTCCAAGGTAGATAATTGGGATAAATATATATTTACAACTTCATGAGCCAGACCTTTGAAAATGGAATGGCTCCTTATCAATTCATGTAATGAATATATTTTTTAAGTATTTCATAATAAAGGAATGTTTTCTTTCTTTGATTAATTTTAATTTATTTATAACCCACTTTTAAACAAAGCAAGCAGAGTAAATTACACTTAAAAAAAATGTGGTTAAGGAAATCTCTTTCAGTAGAAAGTTGGTATTAGTTGATAATGTGTTCAGAAATGAGGCATATTATACATTTTTGGATAGCATTTATTTTTTGGGGGATATGTTTCCTAGATATACCATAACCTACCTGGCCTAGGTCAATTTGAGGCCTACTGGAAATTTTGCAGAACCTTAATAACATATTCTATTGTTAACCATGGGGGATAAATAGTAATTTTTGTAGTATTCTCGTATTTTGCAGCATTTGTTTACGTTTCTGGAGCATTCCATGAAATTTCTGTTGGGGATTTTATTCTGGTATACAATAAAAAAACAATTCAGTGCAAGTCTTTTGTTTGAATCATGCCAAGGAATTTATGCATTATATTTGGGATGATTAGTGTGGCAAAAAGTTTTTCTGTGAGTTGGGTATAGCCAAAGTTCTATTTTCATCGCTAGAACCAATTCTTATAACTGATACTGGTTAAGATGAGACATTTTTTTCTTATTGTTGATCTAATATTCATTGTCTCTATACAGACGGATTTATGAGGGCAAACTTCATCACTCTTGTGTTTTACATATTGCTTTGGTTTGGTGAATGCCATAAGGTGGCATTGCCTTCCTTAAGCTGTCTGGTACTTGCTGTAGATTATTTTGGAGTATGACATGCATTTTCATGCAATTTACATGAGCTGTCCTGTCTATTAGGACTGTGCACACTTCACATCCTTTGTTATGAGTGTACAAGAGAAAGAGTAGCTTTTAGAAATTGGTTAGACATTTGAGATGATAAATTGCACCCTTGAAGAACACCAGGAGACGTAAAAGGGTCTTCAGTTGACTCTTTACTATTGATAGCATGATTTTTGAATTTGGTGTACATGTCCTGGGTCAACTCAACAGTATTTGGACAGAGGCTGAAGTGCCAAAGAATATGCCCAAGTCCAATGTCACCAGGTGAAATCAAAGGTCTTTGAAACCAACAAGCAGCAAATATAGTAGAAACCATATTCCTAGTGCAAGTATTCCTAGTTGGAAAACATTCTAACCCTTCCCCCTACCCTCTCTTCCCAAGTCAAGATTTGGGGCCCACTTGCCCCCTTGTCCCAATGCTGCCCAAAAGTTTCAACTTGACTTCCAAAGCCATTCGCAAGATATTGCAGATATGCTGTATCAATCACTTAGAAGCACATAATGTCATTCAAGTAAACTTTGCACTTGGCCATAAACATATTATAGGTTCTAGAGGGTATTTCAGCAGAAAAACGTTTAGATTCATTGATGAGAAACATTTTTGGCCTTTTGATTAACTTAGCCATTTGAAAATTCTGATTTGCCTTGCTATTGAGATGCAAGTGAATGTGATTTGCATAATCCATTAATGTCCAAGCCTAGATCCAGTTGAAAATACATGCAAAATTGTATTCAAGGGAAGTCATTCAGGTCCAATGTAAGAGTTTTTAGTGTAAACAAAAAATCAGCACTTTCACCATTGGTGCTATGGTGTGTTCCCATTTGGGAACAATGGGCAGATGTGGCTTTAATTTTTATTTGTCAACTCCAACTATAACAAAAGAAAAAGAAGCAAAAAGTATAAGAAAACAAGAAGAATTCTAGTTCTATGCGTGAAATGATTCAAAACCAGTTTGGAGGTAGAGTTTCACCCTGCAGTTTTGACACTGTAGATGTGTGTTCTTCCAACAGACTGTGCATCAGCCTTTTTGAGTAGGCTCAATGAAGTGGACAGTAGCCTTCTTTAAAAAAAAAAATACCTATCGCTCCAGGAACCCCTCCACCTCTGTTGACCAGACGAAAAGTCCCGTTGCGAAATTGATCCTCCACAACTTCTCTCAGATATATTAGCTGTGACATTTTTCTTCCATCATCATTTTTGCAGAGGTTGCAGTAAAATTTCCAACTTGCTATGCCAAAATGTATAGAAGATTCTGACCAATCATCCAATGCCATTTTATGCTTCTCATTATGGGTCTATAGCAAGAAAGGGCATTGTCTAGGAGGTCATCACTGCCCATACTTTGGTTATAGTTCTTGACAATGGCTTGCTGTGGGATAAATATATTTTTAGGCGCACTGCTTGAGTACCATTTGGCTTAACTTGGGCTCAATAGTATCAAAGTTGGTTGTAACACAAACAGCTTTGCTATCATTCCGTTTGACAGCTAAAACAGCTTTGATCTGAAATCAAAGAACCTATGCTCCTTCTTTTCCAGACTCTCAAGCAATTATCACAGATTGTTCCAGTTGCCTTATGGAGCTGGACAAGTTAGTCAAAACTTGTAAAATAGTTGTTAAAATAAATAAACTTCATGCTTTGATGGGTCTTCAATGGTTGATAGCAATTTTGTCACAATTCTTGTGCTGAGCAGCAAAGAGTTTCATTGCTGCTAAGCTGCTGGCTATGGATAGCTATGAGAGCAGGCTAATACCCAGGCCTTGTAGCCAAAACGAATTGGCTTAGCCTTGATAAACATTTTACAGCTATCAAGCCCATTGAACAGTATCATTTGGTCGTCTTTTCAGAGTTTAATGCAGAGGGACCCAAACTGTTTGAACTTCTAGTTTATAATCTCTAGGAGTAGTCGCACTTTGGCCATTTTGTCGCCACAGTTAAGATTTTCATTGTTTGCTAAGTACAGATACTGCTTTATCTTGCTGAAACTGTTTCTACTCATGGCTTTGGCTATGATGGGGCCACCCAAGTCATCTGACTTGGACCAATATAAGCGTTTACTTAGAAGCTTATGATATCCAGACAGCAGTATATTTGCCAAGAAAGTATTTAGGTCTTCAAAGGTGAAAGTGAAGCCTTAGTCACCTTTCTGTGATGCATATCTGGTCGTCTTTTTGACAATAAAATCACGAATATCGTCATCAAAGAAATGGCAGAAGATCTAATACTCAGACCTATTTATTAAGTAAAGAAATTTATCGAGGACACTCTTATGGTACAAACAAGGGATTGACAATGTATAAGTTTTTTTTTTCACTGTGAGGATCAATTGGCCTGACTCTTATGAGCAGTCCGAGCTTTTCTCTTGGGAGTCGGACTAATGATGGGCAGATCATCACTATCAGGCTCAGGAACAGCAAGCGTCGCATGGATTTGTCGTGCCAGCAATGTCACGTGGAAAACTTTGGGATACATAGCTTCTTAGTCTCATCGTTTCCCTCCTCTTCATCTCTCACTTCAGCCACGTCAGGAGGGATTATAATCATGTCAGCAGGGTCCTCGTTGCCAGACATCTCTTCTAATGCTAACCCCTCCCAAAGGGACTGTGGGGGAGTAAGTCGTACCCAAAGACATAGTTCTTAGGTTTTTCGACTGTGGTGAATAAAATGGCTGTCTCAGAATTTTGATCCGGTGACTTTGGGAAAAAAATGAGCGTGGGAGGGGCCTAGGTGCCCTCCAGTTTTTTGGTCACTTAAAAAGGGCAGCAGAACTTATAATTTCCGTTAGAATGAGCCCTCTCGCGACATTCTTGGATCACTGAGTCGATACGATCACCCATGGAAAAAAAACAACAAAAAAAAACAAATAAACACGCATCCGTGATCTGTCTTCTGTCAAAAAATGCGAAATTCCACATTTTTGTAGATAGGAAGTTGAAACTTCTACAATAAGGTTCTCTGATACGCTGAATCTGTGTGACTTTTAGGGAGTGTTTCCCCCCTATTTTCTAAAATGAGGCAAATTTTCTCAGGCTCGTAACTTTTGATGGGTAAGACTAATCTTCATGAAACTTATATATTTAAAATCATCATTAAAATGCGATTCTTTTGATGTAACTGTTGGTATCAAAATTCCATTCTTTTAGAGTTTCGGTTACTATTGAGCCGGGTCGCTCCTTACTACAGTTCGTTACCACGGACTGTTTGAAAGAAATCTGTTAAGTATAGGATTTTTGGAGGATATGATTTCGGGAAGATCAAATACCTACTGACTTTGATTGTATGACGGAGAAATACTAGCTTCAGTTAGCTGTTGTATAGCATCTTCTATTGCTGTCATGTTGGTGATTGGTTGAGAATTGCAGACTCTTAGCAACTGTGTAAGTTAAGATGATTTAGTAACAAAAGTGCTTTGCGTATAACTAAAATCTATTAATTATTGGTAAATAAAACTAAAGTTGTCTTCTGTAAATTAAAAATTGAAGTGGGGACTAGAAAATAGCATAAAAACAATAAATACAGGGATCTTATGCACCTAGCTTTGTCGCTGGGATTTCACTTGTAATTTACAAAAAAAGTAAAAACAGGAACACTTAACTCTTTAATTGATGAAGGTGTTTAATTTTCAAAAAAAGAAACAATTACACAGTTTTCAATAAGTGAGTCAAATTCTAGCTTAAAAAGAAGCAGGTTCAAGATATGGTGGCCGATTAAAATACAGGGATGATTTCTATCCTTCTAAGTTTTCAACGTATTTTTGTGCTTTGAGAATGTCAGTTTTCTCTACCTGCCCTGGGCTTAGGATTTTCGTGAACGTCCCCCTTATTAGAAAATTGAATATGAAATCAGTCTAAAATCCCATGAAAAAATAAATTGTTCGTAAACTTTTTCATTTGCTTAATTCTAAACATTTTTTTTCCTGATTTTCAGTTTGGTTTGATTTTCAGTTGATTTTGATCTTGCTGCTCTGAAAAGCATTTGGTTCATTAACACACAAGATTATTCTTTGCGAACTGTTCCGCAACAGCGCTATCTCTATAAGAGATAGCGCTTATTCTTGTCTTCTTTCATATATGTCTGGTCGAGCCATCTCGGTTAGTATGCTTTTGCTGATTCACAGCACGTGCTTCTTGTGAAAAAGGTTTTTAACTAAAAACTTGTTTGTGGTGTATGAAGTCTGTTTGAGAAAATTCTGGAATAAATGATTTTGTGGACTGGAGACTAGTGGTATCATGAACAGTCAAACTGGCCCCCCAGCTGGGGGTACAGTAGCTCCCACTAGTGTTGGACAGTATTCAGTGGTTCATAGTCCCATGCAGGGGCCTGTAAATAGGGCCCCAGGACCACAGATGATGCAAATGCAGTGGAATATGTCTAGTGGTATGCAAAAAGTCATGTTTCCGGCAGTCGTACCAAATGTTTATGGACAAGTATATACCCCAACTTCCAACCCATCACAGCAGTATATGTACACAGTGAATAACACAAATGATGGACTTGAATCAGGCCAAGTTATGACACAACTATATGGACAGCAAGTGTACAGTAATCGAGCACCAGTGCTGAACCAGGCAAAGTATGCTTGTACAGTGAGTAACAGATATAATGGACTTGAAGTGGAAGAATGTGAGTTAGAAGGTATTGACCATTCTCCACCTGACACAAACTTTGAATCCGATGATATGACTATGGTAAATCCAAGAGTAGTGGAAGGACTATGCTCAAGAGGAAAAGAGAATAACTTGAAAAGGAGAGTGACCTCACCTATTAGTAATGAAAGTGTTCAGATTGAAAGGGGAGCACCAAAGAGACAATTTGTTCACCAAAGACCAGACCAGAAGGCCAAAGGCCTGTCACTTGCAAAAGATAGGAGAAATATTTCAAATTTCCGGATCCCATTATTGGAAATACCTGAAAAGGAAATGATACATGGAAGTGTTGTAATCAAAGCAGTTGATATGAATGCCAAGTTCTTAAATGAATACGAGCTTTGTATGTTTTTCAAGGAAAAAATTAGTGACAGATTTGAGTTTGAAACAAATCGTGAAGGGAACACTATTTACTTGCATTTAAAAGATGAGAGCGGGATGAAATCAGCATTGGAAATCAAAACTGTGAATAACATAGAAGTAACAGTTTTAAGGAAAGAACATGTATCAAGAGGTGTGATGAAAGGAATTCCTTTATATTTATCAATTGTACAAATTGAGGAAAGTATCCAATCTGCTGTGCCTGTAAAAGAAGTGATTAGAATGCAGAGGTATAACCGGGATCTAAAAAAAACTTGAAGATAGCCTGTCAGTAATGGTGGTTTTTGAATCAATTATAACCCCAGCAAGTGTGTGGTGCTGCGGTAGAAACAGAGATGTCTTGCCCTACCATAGGAAGGTGATGCAGTGCTACAAATGCCAGAAATATGGGCATCTTCAGAAAGACTGTAAATCAAAAGAGATCTGCCTCAGATGTGCCAAGAATCATCAAAGCCGTGATTGCCCTCTGAAACAGGAGAGTGTAGATGAGCGTACCAGCAGATACAGGTGCGCCAATTGTAAACAAAACCATTCATCCACTTCATCAGTATGCCCAGTAAGAAGGGAGAACCAACAAGTGCTAGAAGTGGCAGAAAAGTATGGCATGGGATTTAAAAGAGCAAGGAAAACATTTAGAAGTTATGCTCATGTAGTCCAGAATAACCTGAATCCTGAGAAAAGAATAATCAGTAACACTGCAGCAGAATTGCAACAAATGACGGCAAAGAAGTTAGTGATTGGGATGCTTATAACCCCAGGAATACTGAGTATTGAAAACTTGCCATTGAATGAAAAGGTAGATAAACTGTGTGAATTGGTTGAGCAAATGAAGTTTGGAAAACTTGACCGCAATGATGTCAAATTGGTTTGTGAAACAAGTAGCACCTTGGAAAACAGAACATGTCCTTAATGCAGCTCAAAATATTATCCTGGAATGCATGTTCAATCATGAGAGAAAAAAGGGAATTATTGCTTCAATATTGTGACAGAAAAGACATTGATATTTTTTGTATTCAAGAAACTTGGCTAAAACCAAATATCATGAGCCCCTGCAAAGGTTTCAACATCTTGAGAAATGATAGAATTACAGAAAGAAAAGGTGGAGTTATGATTGGAATAAGAAGTCATATTCATTATGAAGAATTGGACTTAGCAAGCCAGCAATCAATTGATAATGAAGTGGAAGTAGTTGGAACTAAACTGTTTTTAAAAAATGAAAAGAAAATGAATGTTATATGTGTATATAACCCATCTGGAAATAATGGACTGTTGGGAGAAAGGATAGATGAAATTATTAAAATGATACCAGTTGCAGAGGACCTGATAATATTGGGTGATATGAATGCACATAGTAAATCTTGGTGCAAGTGTAGAAATGTAAATAGTTCTGGAACAAGTTTAGAAAACTGTTTAATAAATAGCCCAATATGCTTAGCAACACCTGTTGGGATGCCAACTAGAGTTAATCCCCAGACAGGAGAGACAACAACAATTGATTTGCTATTATGCAATCCTAGACTCTATATCAAATTAAACATAGAATGTGATGCTGAAAGTGAACTGGCCAGTGATCACAACCCCATATTGTGCACTATTAATGAAGAAGTCCTTCCAAAAGGTAATAAGAGAAAGGGATTCAAAACTAAAAATTTTAACTGGTTTATACTCAGAGAAGCACTGGACGAGTTTGATGTGAAATCACTAACAGAGGAAGAAGTAGAATTATCTAGGAAAGTTGAAATATTTCAAGAGAAATTGATAGAAATAGCCAAAACTGTTGTACCATATAGAGAAATCAGCCGTCACCAAGGGTGTATCTGGTGGAATGAAGATTGTTCGAAAGCCAAAAGAGAATTCATTACAAAAAAGAGAATATATAATCTGGTGAGAAATCTTCATAGCCTTATTGAAAAGAACAGAGCTTATGCTATATTTCGAAAAACAGTACTTGAAGCCAAGAAATTATCATGGAATAACTTTATAAACAAACTTGACTTTCGAAAACCAACATCCAAAGTATATGAGTTTATGAAAAAGATGAATAACAGAGCAACTTCAGGCCGGAGCAACCCACCTATTGCATGTGATAATAAGCTTCTTGTGACTGATGATGAAAAAGCTGATGCAGCTGCCAAATTCATGAGCTCTACCGTTGGCCGGGGAGATCCGGATATACAGAAGAAGACCAATATGGACACAAAAGTAAGTGACCTTGGAACACAAGGACAAGACGAACCATACAATAGACCATTCATTGAACAGGAATTAATGAATGTAATTAATAAGCTTCCTGATACATCTCCTGGACCAGACGAAATTTTGCCACAGTTCGTGAAGTCGCTCCCCAAATTGTGGATCAATGTACTGCTAGAATTAATCAATGGCATATGGAGGGAGGGAAACTTTCCTGATGTTTGGAAGTATGGTGAAGCAGTAATGCTACCAAAGCCTGGCAAAGACTTGTCGAAGATTGAAAACTATAGGTACATTACTCTTCTCCCTGTTTTGGGGATAGTTATGGAAAGGATGGTGAAGAAGAGACTAGAAGCTGTGACACAACAGAAGAAAATTTTGAAAGACATTCAGTGTGGTTTTAGAAAAAATAGAAGTGCAGAAGACAGTCTTATGTGCCTCAAACAGGAGGCATTATATGCTTTGCAAAATGGGTGGATTTTAGCAGCGATTTTAATTGACATTGAAGGTGCTTTTGATCATATGCTTCATAGAAAAATGGTTGGAGGCCTAGTAACAGCTGGCATAAAAGGCCAAATGTTAGCATTTTTAAATGATTATTTAATAGGAAGAAAAGTTAAAGTGCGAGTTGGTGGAACAATTTCAAATATAACAGTGTTTCCTGAAAGAGGAATCCCTCAAGGATCAGCATTGGGGCCTGACATGTACAACATAGGATCATGTGATATTCCTATCGACATGAAGGATGATGGAGGAGCTATTTTTGCAGATGACAATACTGCGTGGGTCGTGGCGCGTGACACCATATAAAGACCCTAATAACCCGGGTCATTGCAAAATTAGAAAAATGGTCCAAAGAAGCTGACTTAAAGTTTTCTGCAACAAAGACGAAGGCAATTGTTATCACTAGGAAAAGAATTGGAACCCTTCCAGATCTGTACTTAAGTGGCCACCCAGTTGAATATGTTAGTGAAGCAAAAATACTAGGTGTAGTGGTTGACAATAAACTTACCTGGAAACCCCATGTGATGTATCTTAAATCAACATGTTTGAAAAGACTCAATGTTATGAAGAGTTTGGCCTATATGGCTAGAGGATTACCAGCAGAACTTTTGATCCAGTATTATATCAAATATGTATTGCCTAAAATGGAGTATTGCTCAACAATTTATGGCACAGCTTGTCACTCAACTATTGCAAGATTAGATGTAATCCAAAACTCAGCCTTAAGAATTGCATTTGGAGCAAGAAAAACAACACCTGTTAGTTTCCTTCTATCAGAAAGTGGTCTAGCAGACCTGGAAACACGAAGAAAGATCAGATTTTTAAAATATGTACAGAGGATTTGGTCTTTAGAAAATAACCACCCAGTTAAGTCAAAAATCATCAAACCTGGTCGCCAAGCAACTGCCAACACATCTAAAGCAAGAAATCAATCCAATTGTCTTGAAGCAGCATTAGAAATTTGTAAAAGTTATGGAATTGATATAGTACTTTCAAAATGTTAAGAGTTGGTGAAATAGGTGTCCCTCCACCATGGGAGGAAAACAGGATCAGTTCAAGATTAGAATTCAATATGGACCAAGATACTCCAGCGGACTTGGCATTCTGCATGATGATGGAAAAAGAGTACAAGGGATACCTTCCATTATTCACTGACGGATCAAAAGTAAATGAAATGAAGCATGTAGGAGCAGCGTTTTGGTGCCCTTTCAAAAATGTGTCCAAAAAATTTAAATTACCTCCAGAGAGCAGTGTATTCCTGGCAGAAGTTTACGCCATTAAGAAGGTGCTGGAGTTCATTGAGGAATCTGTTGAAGAGGACAAGGTTATTATTTGCTCTGATTCAAAAAGTGCTATTCAAGCAGTTGTAAATGCTAATACTATGGCAAAACCAAATAGAGATGTCCTTATATGTTACATTAAACTACAAGACATATTAAAAAAGAAGAAAGTAGTTATTCAGTGGATTCCCGCCCACATTGGGATCTCTGGAAATGAAATAGCAGATTTGAAGGCCAAATCCGCAGTTGAGTCAGGAACACTTGTAACCGACATGGACACTCCTTACGAAGTTATGATATTTGATAAAGTGATTCAAGAGATTGATCGTCAGGGTTTTAAAGCGATTAGAGATTTGACTGGGAATCTTTTTGTGACTATGAAAAAACAGAGAAATATAGAAACGAAGGTGTATAAAGGACTCACTAGATATGAAGCAAAGAAATTGTTTCGACTCCGATCACACCATGCTGGAGTTGGTTGTTACAAAGCAAAATTTTTGGGACAGAGTGAGGAATGTCCTAAGTGTGGTGCTTCAGAAACTATAGAACACTTGATGATAATTTGCCGTGAAAGCGAACAAGAAAGACGTGAAATAACCGAATTTTTCAAACAGAAGAAAGTGCAGTCGAGCCTATATATGTTATTAGGAGGATTTGATAGTGAAGAAGAAAATTGTATGATAGTTAGTCTTGTCATACAGTTTCTGACAAGAATTGCAAGATTAAAGGACATTTGAATTAAAGTTTCAGGAAATACGATTTCCTCCTACTATTTATTAAGAAGTGAGAATCGACTTGCCATAGAACGTCCTCTAGGCTGAACAGCAAGAGGGGAGTTAACGTCAACGTCAACGTCACCATCTCGGTTGATCTGCTCTTTTGTAACCCCTTCGGAAACTTATGAAATACATGTATCAATAGCCTTTTTAAGTAGAGCTAAGCTTCTCTATGTCTGATTCCTAGGCATCTTGCTTGATGAAAATTTGTCATTTAAACATCGTAAACTCTTGCTTGATTTGATATCTCTTTATTTTCTACTACTTTTCGCTAATTGGATGGCCACCTTCCTGTTACCCTATGTAATAATATATCTTTTATTTTTGACCAATCGTCTTATCTTCCCCGCACTTCCAACAGCTTACAGGTTCCTCGTAATCATTGCGGTCTGACTTCTACCCTCTGGTAGCTTGCAATATGATCGAGACCACGCTGCCTGAGTCTGAACGAAGCTGCGATTCGTTTGGTATCTCCAAAAGATTGTCAAAGAATTCCTAGTTCATAATCTCTTTTGGGTTTAACCTGGGGTTGATGTCTCTGGGTTTGGTTTGGATGTTTGTTTGAGCATGAGGTATTTCAGTTTTATTGATTGCTTGGTTTGAAATCATGCGCTATTCCCCTCCTTAGCTTGTGATTTCGGGGATTTGAGATCGGATTTTTTTTTGTATATCCTTTTGTTACTTTTTTATGGCACTTGGTATTAACCAAGTGACATATAGCAATCGCAAATTCTGTCGGTCTGTCGGTCCCGGTTTTGCTACTTTAGGCACTTCCAGGTAAGCTAGGACGATGAAATTTGGCAGGCATATCAGGGACCGGACCAGATTAAATTAGAAATAATCGTTTTCCCAATTTGACCATCTCGAGGGGAGTGGGGGGCCCTTTAATTCGGAAAAAATAGAAAAATTGAAGTATTTTTAACTTACGAACGGTTACGGACGGTAAAATCTTGAAAACACTTAGAGTGAAAGGATCGGGATGAAACTTGGTGGGAAAAATAAGCATAAGTCCTAGATACATGATTGACATAACCGGAACGGATCCGCTCTCTTTGGGGTAGTTGGGGGGGGGGGGGGGTTAATTCTGAAAAATTAGAAAAAATGAGGTATTTTTAACTTACGAATGGGTGATCGGATCTCAATGAAGTTTGATATTTAGAAGGATATCGTGTCTCAGAGCTCTTATTTTAAATCCCGAACAGATCTGGTGACATTGGGGGGGGGGGGGGGTTGGGAGGGAGAAACCTAAAACTTTGAAAACACTTAGAGTGAAGGGATCGCGATGAAACTTGGTGGGAAAAATAAGCTCAAGTCCTAGATACATGATTGACGTAGCCGGAACGGATCAGCTCTCTTTGGGGTAGTTGGGGGGGGGGGTTAATTCTGAAAAATTAGAAAAAATGAGGTATTTTTAACTTACGAACGGGTGATCGGATCTCAATGAAATTTGATATTTAGAAGGGTATCGTGTCTCAGAGCTCTTATTTTAAATCTCGACCGGATCTGGTGACATTGGGGGGGGGAGTTGGGAGGGGGGAACCTAAAACTTGGGAAACACTTAGAATGGAGGGATCGGGATGAAACTTGGTGGGAAAAATAAGCACAAGTCCTAGATACATGATTGACATAACCGGAACGGATCCGCTCTCTTTGGGGTAGTTGGGGGGGGGGGGGGTAATTCTGAAAAATTTGATAAATGGGGTATTTTTAACTTACGAACGGGTGATTGGATCTCAATGAAATTTGATATTTAGAAGGATATCGTGTCTCAAAGCTCTTATTTTAAGTCCCGACCGGATCTGGTGACATTGGGGGAGTTTGGGGTGGGGGAACCTAAAATCATGGAAAACGCTTAGATTGGAGGGATCGGGATGAAACTTGGTGGGAAAAATAAGCAGAAGTCTTAGATACGTGATTTACAGAATTGGAACATCCGCTCTTTTTTTTGGGGGGGGGGGGGAGAGTTAATTCTGAAAAATTAGAAACAATGACGTATTTTTAACTTACGAAGGAGTGATCGGATCTTCATGAAACTTCATATCTAGAAGAACCTCGTTACTCAGATCTCTTATTTAAATCTCAACCGGATCTAGCGTATAATGGGGGGGGGGGCAGTTGGGGGGAACCGGAAATCTTAGAAAATACTTAAAGCGGTGAGATCAGGATGAAACTGGATGGGAAGAATAAAAACCTGTCGAAGACACATGACTGACATAACCGGACCGGATCTGCTCTCTTTGGTGGAGTTGGGCGGGGGGTAATTTTGAAAATTGAGGTATTTGTAACTTACGAAAGGATGACCAGATCTTAATGAAATTTGATATTTAGAAGGATCTTGCGCTTTAAAGCTCTAATTTTAAATTCCGACCAGATCCTGTGACATTGGGGGGAGCTGGAGGGGGAAACCGGAATTCTTGGAAGACGTGAAAATTGGGATTTTTTTTATCTTACGAATAGGTGATCGGATCTTAATGACTTTTGATGTTTAGAAGGAATTTATGTCTCAGAGCTCTTATTTCAAATCCTGACCAGATCTTTTGACATTGGGGGGAGTTGGAGGGGGAAGTCTTAGAAAACACTTGGAGTGTAGGAATCGGGATGAAGCTTGGTGGATAGAATAAGCAAATGTCCTTGATACGTGATTGACAGAACCGTACTGGATTCGCTCTCTTTGGGGGAGTTGGGGGGAGGGGTTCACGATGAAAATTGGTAGGCGTGTCAGGGAGCTGCACAAAATTGACTTGATAAAGTCATTTTCTCAGATTCGACCATCTGGGGGGCTAAAGGGAAAGGAAAAATTAGAAAAAAATTAGGTATCTATAACATTCGAGTGGGTGATCGGATCTTAATGAATTTTGATATTTAGAAGGACATCGTGACTCAGAGCTCTTACTTTAAATCCTGACCGGCATTAAGCCTCTTATTTTCCTTTTAAATCAATCTATTGATTCATAGAATTTTGCTAGAGCTCATACCATAGGATCTCTTGGCTCTTAGCTCTTCTTGCCTCGTCACAAGTGCCATATGAGCTCTTAGCTCTTATTCTCCCCTATTCCTTCCTGACCATTGAAACCTTATGGTGGAGACTATATTGAAGTTGTTTTTGTTGTAAATTTACCGTTAAAAAAAGATGGAAAAATCTGCGCGACGTGGCTGTTTTTTTTTCACCTCTCCCTGGAACAGTGCTCTGCCCCTCTCAGGGTTTAGACTTGTGTTTACTCTTGGTCGCATATTTTACCGAATGTACACATTCGGTTGCCAAAACTGTGGAAGTGTAGCATCTATATATATATATATATATATATATATATATATATATATATATATATATATATATATATATATATATATATATATATATATATATATATATATATATATATATATATATATATATATATATATATATATATATATATATATATATATATATATATATATATATATATATATATATATATATATAGATATATATATATATATATATATATATATATATATATATATATATATATATATATGTTGCATTAGCGTTTCGTTACTATAAATATAAAAAAAAAACGATTTGCCAGTGGTAATCATTTTTCGTGACCAAGTTTGACATACAATGTAGTATGAAACATTCAGGCATATATTTTACCATTTCTGGCTGAATATGCCAGAAATGGGATATCCAACATGAATATTGATGTAAATGCTTAGAACAAATCAGCATTCGTTTTTGTACTGATTTCAGTTCATTTATAAACATTCGGTTTATCTCGTTGTAGGTAATGATCTGAGCAAGGTGAATGTATCTCCCATTGAGTCTTCTATTATGAAGAAAAAACGGTTTTTCTCTCAACGGAAAAATTCTGTAGAGTCTATAAGTGGTAAGTAAACCCATTTCACTTACTCCATTTTATCTTATGTAATTCATTGGCTGACTGTACAGCAGTAACGGAACTATGAGAAAGGTTTGTGGGGTTCTGTCGTTCTGACTATTCAAATTTATAGATGACGTCTCTCGCAAGCTGTAGGGGAAACCTGGAGTGCTCGATACTTTTTTCAATATCACTAATAGTAATATTGATTGTGTCTTAGCCGAGTGGTTTGCATACTACGCTTGAAATCCTTTGTCCTTGAGGACAGAGGTTCGAGTCCTGGTGTTGTTGGTTGTTTGGTTTTGGAACGAGGGTCAGAGGGGTGCCTTTGTAAATAGTCAGAGTCGAACTAGCTCTAAATGGGTGTATGAGAGAATTTGGGGAAGGTAAACAGGAAGGGTGTGTGAAAGCACAGGATAGTTGGCCCCCAATCCTCCAATGCCCTTCCTGGCTGAAGGGTCGTGATACGGAGATCGCACATCAGGTAGGGACTGCAAAATTAGATGCTGTAGTTCTTTTTTTTTTACTGATTGTAAATGATTTTAGCTGCTTCGTTTAACACTACTGGATAATATAGGAATCTACAAAAAAACAACATCTAGTCTAAAACTCAGATTTATAAGTAACGTTGAACTTGACCAAACAAGTAGTTTAGCAGAAGCCCTCAAAATATCCCAAGTACAAAACTGTCTTTTTTTTTCTTTTTTTTTTTAATCAGACATATTCAAATGAAGTTACAAAAATATAAGAAAGTTCGCACGTTAGAATGAATACAACACATTATATTGGTCTTGGCATTCACCCCCCCCCCATGGAAATACTCCCGGAAAATATCCCCCCCCTCGGCTGCCTGGTCTCCAATTACTTTCGACTTATAGAAAAGGACTAGAACTCTCAGTTTCTGATCGAAGGAACATCCTCCAAAGTTTCTACGACCATGAGGCGGAGGTGGGGATGAGGAAGGGACAGTCCCCAACTATATGGAATAAATTTTGCTCGTTTTGGGGTTTAATGTTACTGTTTAATTTCATAATAACAACCTAGACCAAAAATATTCCCAGAAATCAAGAGTGATTATATATTAATTTCACATTTGTGATGCGCTTTTCAGGTGTTTTTGTACCCCCTTTCCCCCCCAGAAAAAGAACAAAGTGGAGGATTTACATCAATTCCTATCTGTACCATCCTCTTGTCTCTTCCTTATTCTGTATTTATCTGAAGAATCAATGAGGATTGACGTGCTTTTATATTAAATGAGGTATATTTGAGGTATCTCCCTCTCTCTCTAACTAGCCGAAATATTTTTAAGGTCTAAACAAATTGCACTTTCTTAGGTAAATTTCTTGTTGTCTTAGGTAAATTCCCATTTCAAATATTGTTTTACAATTGCTTTGTCAATGTTGCGTTACAATTCCAAACATTTGCATATAAAAGCTTTAAACCTCTACAGTGAGGTTCTCTGATTGTTTTGTAATTAGGAAGGTAGGGAGATGGCTCAAAGGGTACGTTTTAATGCCAAAGCATCCCAACTCTCATTGAGCCTTCAGACAAATATAGAATTAAGTCTAAGGAAGAGACGATTGGAAGGTGGAGACAGAAATTGGTATGTAACCCCCAGGGCCCCATCCAGAACTTTTGCTCGGGGGGTTATTTTTTTCGGGATGGGACCTAAAAAATGTTAAAAACGTATCAAAATTGAGAAATCGATATTTAATCCCTATTGATTTCTGGGACTATTTCTAGTCTACGTTGTTATTATGAAAGTAAGGAATAGCATTAAACCCTAAAATGAGCAGAATTTATTCCGTATAGGAGGTGACTACCCCTTCCTCATCCCCGCTCTCAACTCATGGTTGCAGAAACTTCGGAGGGTGCTCATTACGTCAGAAATTGAAAGTTCTAGTGCTTTTTTTTATCGAAAGTGATTGGAGACCAGTCAGCCGTGGGGACTGGGCATTTTCCAAGGAGGGTAAACCCCGACTCCCAAATTATATACGCATGTGTCAATTGGAAAAATGCTTGTCCAGCCTACTGTTCATTTTGACCTGTTTGTTCTGGGTTATGCGCCTTTTTTTCCGACTGGCAGCTTTACGTACTAGTACAAAAATTTACTATAGCGTATTTCTAAAAGGTAGTAAGTCTTTAATGTAGGGGACTTGTACCTCACTCTCGCCAACTTTGACGACTCAATGCAAATGTCAAGTATCCAAGCTCTGTCTTCATTCCCTCACTCTGATTGTCCATGGTTTCATGACGTGTTGATGGGTGTTACCTTTCAGCCTCACCGTCAACCCTTTCTTCTTCACTAATAACACAGTTTTTTCTTCTGAAAATGTACTATGGTTGCAGCGGGGGCTAAACCTTGTAGAGAGCAAACCGCAATCTCTAGTAAGCAAAAGCTTAGTAAAGTGTTTATAAAAAACTATATAGTGATAAAAAATGTCATTTATAGTTGGCTCAACAGTGGTAACTATTATTTCGGTTAAATTTAGCTATAAAATGTTACTGTGAAAAACAATTATAGGGTTTTTGAAAAAGTGCGTGAAATTCCCTGAAAGGGCCTGGAATGGAAACAAAAAGGGCACCATTGGAATTGCCATGACAAAACCATATACAGAATAATTACACACCCCCCCCTTATCTTCAACATCAACAACAAAGAAAATTCGCTTTTTGTATTAGTATATATTTCAGTGACTTGGATAGATCTTCCTAAATCTGTCCCTGATGTTTTAGTGTGAGAAAGAAGTGAAGATAGAAAATCACTTGGAACTATTGAAAAAAACCATTATAGACTTAAAGTATCCCACATTGAAATATAATCTTGGCTGCATGACCTTGGTCCCACTACAATCTCAACTCTATTGTATCTAGCCTAAAAATTCACATGCAGAATATCCCCTGTCTTGGGAATCCCCCCCCCCCCGACAGTTCTCCTTCATAAATCGAAAACCATGATAGTGAACTGAATCGATCCATATGAGTATCGCTTTTTTTCCAAACGTCATGCTTTTCACCACAGAGTCAATTTACACTATGTTTTTATAAGTTTCCTAATCAATTTATTTTGATAAAACATGCAAATAGTCGGAAAAACACATACAAATAAAATTCATTTTAACATGGAAAATCCCCCCTCCCCATGTGAAATAACCCCTGACATTGCCCCTTCTCCGCTGAAAATTCACCCATGGAAAATTCCAATAGGTTGAATCCAGTAACTAGAAAATTGAATACCGAATTATCAAAACGGTTGAATACCAATTTCAGGTAATATATCGAAAAAGAAATTTTATAATCTTGGAAGTGTATGAGATGACATAATTCATGATTAACCAACCTGCTAATCGAATATCCAGAAAACCTCAATAAGGTGTCTCGAAGAGACTGTCAAGCGTTTATGTTGAGGGGTTTCTAATTTCAGTCAGCGCGAAAATTATTAAGAAGGCCTTGGGGAAGGGCAAACAAAATTTTATACCCAAAACCTTTGCTAGAGTGAACTTTCTTAGCAATGAAAAATAAGGGAAGAAATGAAAAAGAAACTTGATTTTAAACTGTCAAATCTAAGATAAAAGGATTCAAGGTAATTGCCAAATTGGAGCATAGCATAAACCTAGGAGTCAAGGAAAGAACTACAAATTAGAGGCTGGATGTTCATCACCAATCCTTCTTAATCTTTCAACTGGGGAGACGGAGAGAGACAATTAAAATGTGACTTGAAATCTCTTAATCTAAGCGAGAAATATAAATATGAAAGAAAAATACAGAAATGGATTAAGTGTAAAATGCTGAAGCATCAAGGAGTAAAAAAAGAAGGAAAGTTAATGAAAAAATAGACAAAACTACAAAAGAATTAAATGTAGCCTCAAGTCATGTCTATGCAGCAAAAAATTTACAGCTCTAATGAAATTCTATCATGCGGTTAAACATTGTCTGATTCAAGAACCAAAATGTGTTCTCTCACCTGCACATGACAAGGAAGTATTGATAGGATAATTTTTGGCTTGAATTTCTACTTTTTCTTTCATTTTAAGTATGTTTCATCAAAATTTTCCGTGATAGGTTTGGGGCGGTGGATATTATTCTCGGAGGAATTTCCCCATCTTAACTGTGTTTTCAAGTCCAGGGCTGTGTAATGTTCATGAAAAGCTAAAATGGTGAAAAGCTGAAGATTATAAGGATATTCTTATTAACTCCTTTTTTTTGCTAATACTACTCTTTTTTTCCAGAAAAAGGAGACTTGGAGTGTCACTCTAGAGATGAAGCAACTGACATGTCTGTTTATAACTTCAGTGACAATGAATCTCTTGAACTCTCTGATAGTGCCATTGGTAATGCATCTGTTAACGGGCTCCCTCCATATAATGGCCCTCCTTCCAGGCAGAGTCTATCGGTATCTCCGAAAGAAAATGTTTCCCCTGAACCCACTACAGGACTAATTTCTGCGGTAGCTTTATATCCAAAATCTCCTCTTCGGACATATTCAAGAAAATCTGTGATAAAACCTTCATTAACGCCTTGTGCCTCAATACCTCAAACTAAGAACTGTGTTATTGCAACTGATGTTAAAGATACAACTGCCGTGATTGCTGATATTTTGGAAGTAGACAATGGCATTGAAAAGAATGAAATGAGTATGTCAGTCTTATTAAAAGAGCAAAATCTAGTAGTTGATAAAGGTGTGGAAAACATTAAAGCTTTTATAGTTTCAAATGAAGTAGAAGATGACAAAAACTATCACTCAAGTAATATAAAGGGTGAAATAACACATCCTGAAACCTGTTTAAATATGTATTCAGGACCAGATGGAGTGGTAAGTGGGAGTCATAGACAAGTTCCAGAAAATTCTAGTGTTGATAAAAATGATTCACCAAATCTTAGACTTGATAAGAAAAACGAATGTGCTGAAGATGTAGATTCGAGTAACGTTATCAAAAAGGGACCCACTTTGAAAAAAAAGACATATGGTGAAATCAGCTTTAAAGTCTCCAAGTCTTCCAATCGAAACAAAGGAAGCTGGTGCGTTAAAAAAGCTAAAGTAAGGCACATGGGCCCAAAAAAACAAAGTCAAGAGAAATTGCCAAACTTAGAGGAACAAAGTAACGACAGAAGTACTATGTCTGAAAACTATGGGGGAAAAATGCAAAATGATTCAGAAGAAACATTAAATGATGAACAAACGAGTTTTGAAGCTGGCACAACCGTCATCGTAGACAGATCTCTTTCTCAGAATGACCAGACAGCAGATAATGTTTTGATGTCACATAACACTAATCAGTTGAATGATCTTCTGTGCTCAGTGAATGCTGAACACTGTGAAAACCATGTAAGTATAATAAGTGCCCAGAGCAAGGAAATGGAAATTCGTTTGGAGGATCGATGTAATTCCATTGACCCTGTATTACATATCGAAGCTATAATCTTACAGGAAGACTTGGAGGAGGATTCTTGTGATAGTGATGACGAAATCCCACTTGCACAACTTGCTCAACATGTTCGTTTGGAATCTCAATCTAATGACAAGGTGTTTAAAAGTGTTCCTAAGACGATAGTAAGAATAGGTAAAAATAAGATTAATAATTATGTTTCATTGGAGGATAAACTTTCCCCAATAGAAGGTACTAGAAAGAGAAAACTTGGGCTGAAAGAAAGTGTCAAAACTAAAACAAAACCTCTAAGAAATGGGGGTGTCAATGCGTTATCAAAGAAAAAGAAAGAAAAGAATGATTGTCTTAAAACCAATGGAAAAAGGAAAAAAAAGAATGTTGAAAAGCTGAAAAAACTAAAGAAGATTATTGCACAATCTATCAGAATTACTCAAAATGGACATGGAAGACTTCAAGAAAACAGAACAAAGAGTGATAATGTTATTCATGCCATCAATCAGGTTGTAGTAAAAAACAAAAGGAGAGGTAAGCAACGTGAGTCGAACAAGCTAGAAGGCCAAAAGGATGTCTCAACAGATACTGATCTCCAGTCAAGTTTATTTACGAGTATGCGTGAACAAGGACTTGTAGTTAGGTGTTATGGCCCATCGAAAAAGTTGAAGCATGGTAATGGTGATTCTACTATTAGTCCTGTAAAAGCTTTTGAGAGAAAACTGATCAGGCAAACATTAGATATATCTTATGGCGAAATCGTAATGAATGAAGACAGGTTAAATCACACCTCGGGACAGGAATTTAATGCTGTCAAAGAAAATTGTGTTCAGTCGGAAAGAGAACCTCCATATAATACGTCAAATGTACAGGAAGCTGTCTCAAAAGACATATCATTGAGAAGTTCCAGAATTCCTGATAGTGGGAATAAACTTATGGAGAACATCTCCAGCTGTAAAAATTCTGATGACAATGAAGTGTTCAATTCTTCGAGCACTGATGCACCAGAATTAGTTAATTTCGGTGCTATTAAAGGAAATGAAAGTTATGGACGTTTTCCAGCAAGTAGGATCCACAATGGACGCAATGTAGATTATCCCGTTACAGAGGGAAATAATGAAGTCCAATTAGTTAAAAATGGTTGTGCTTTTGAAAATAAAGATAGCAAGTTTTATACTGAAGAAAATAATGACAGCTTTAATCCAGATTTTACTGTGGATAGATCTAGTAGTGTCAGTACGTCTATTTCAAGTGCCTCCTTATTTGCAAGAAAGAACAAATTGACACCTTTTTCCAGGCATGCATATGTAAAGCGTCGGAGAAGAAAGCGTGCTAAAAGAGCCCCTGCGAATTCTGTTCCTAGGATCTCGTTTTTAAACAAGCGCACTCCCTTGACAAAGATTCCTTCTCCATTGAAAACTAGTGGATCATTTTCAGTAAAGAAAAGAGTTGGAAGGCCAAAAAAGCTCCAGTTAACAACAAACAATGAAAATAGTTTGGATTGTGAAGTAGCTATGGTGAAAGGAATTGACTCTCAGATTGAACTATCTCTTTCAAGAAAAAGAAGGAGCAGAAAGATGACCTCCTTAACACAAGTCAAGTCCCTTTCTAATCCGGAAAAGCTTGAAAGTAATACCTTGTACGATGAAGGAGACTCTAGTCTATCGTCTGCCGACTCACGTTTGAAAGCAAGCGAAGTTACTGAAGCTATACCTAGTAACGATTTTTCTGATGCATTCAAAGAAAGGTTAGAAGAAAGAGAGGTGAAAACGAATGTTACTGACGATTCTCACCTGGGAGTAAATGACGAACAACATACAATCATTAATGCAGCAAAGAAAGGTCCTGGTCGGAAACCCTATAAAACACATAACAAGGATAGTGGTTTACAACTAGCCAGTAACACCAACCAGTCTAGGAAATATAAGGCTCAAAGTAAGAAGAAGGAGTCGATAACTCGGAGATCAACGAGATTTTCCAAAGAATCTATAAATGGTAACTGTACACCCAATCCTAGACTAATAGTCGTAAACCATGGTAATAGCTGTCTTGAAAATCAACTTAATCAAGGTACATGTCTGTCTGTTGAAACGGAAAAAATCTCAAATGAAGAGGAGGTGTTGACGGATACAGAAGATCCACTTCGAAGCTTGAATCTACATTCAATCGCCACCCTTGAAGCAAACGATTTATCATCCACTGAAAATTCTGGAAAGAAGACGGATCCCTCTAGAACTCCTGAAGGAATGCCAGCCCCAGAAGAGCAAACCAAAATCAAAGATTTTGAAAGTGTATCAGTTGAGAAGCGTTTTTGTTCAACGTTAGTCGATGAGTTAATTACATTTGCTATTAATAGAATATTTTGTCTGCAGGAAATCTCAATCCCCATGAATCCAAACAATTATAAAAATGATGATCATGCTTCAGGTGAGGTGTCACATGTCGAGGAAATAAAATATCCAAATGAATCTTCAGTTGGCACTGCTGAAAAATTTATGCAAGAGGAAGAAATCATTAAAAAGCAAGGTAAAGATATAGCTTCAGGGGAAATGATTTGTTCAAACAAGACCCTTCAACCATGCGTCGTACAAGAGAGTAACGAGGGTAAAATGTTTCACACTGATAAAGCAATGGCCGATGGTGTATCAGCAGACCCTGATGGTGCTAATGTTTCATCGATGCAATATCTTTCTGACGGAAGAAATAGCCTCGAAAACCGTACCATTCCTATTGAGACAGAGGATGGGTCTGCCTTCGTGTCATCCTGTCTCCAAGTTAATTTATTCAAATCTGAAAAAAATGAAATTGTTGGTGCGCCTAAAACTATTGAAGAAAGAAGACCCAACAGTAATGATGAAGATTCCCTAAAAATAAGAACTACAGTAAAGGTGATTAGTGAGACTTTCTTAATTAATGATGTCAACCATATAAGTAGCTCTGACAGCTCTGATCTGGAAGTTGTCGGGTCTTACTCAAAAGGAGAGAAAAGGGAAAGTAAGCAAGAAGAATGCCATGTCTATGGAATGGAAATAAGTTGCTCTAAATCCGATTCATATACCCCTGACAATGGATCTATTCATCTGATCTGTGAAGGATCAAAGTCTATAGCCAACAGTGAACACCCTAAATGTTGCACAATTTCCAACACCTTCAAGGGAAGAATCAGTCAATGCAATATTTATAAGGATGTGAAAGACCTCCATATGCAATTTGAAGACAAAACCAACAGAGTTAAGGGAGATTCTAGTTCAAATTTTACCATATCCGAAAATGTTGGACCAGAAGACACTGTGACTGAGAAACCACCTTTAAGTGTGGAAGATAATTTAAAAGAATCTGACAGTAGACCAACAGGTGTTGAAAATAAGAAAAGCCAGTCATTACAAATTATAGAGGCTTCGTATAACCAGGAGTACCATTCGATGTCAACTACAGTGGCTACTAAAACCCTAGAACGAAAGGGTCTGAAGGAAAGTGCAGAGCATTTATATATTGAGTCACAAGGAAATCCTAAAACAAGCTCTAAGAAGCCAAAGATCAACGAAGGACTTATTAAATCTCAAACTATGTTTACTGAGAGTAGGGGTAACCAACTAAATGAAGGCACTAAAAGCAAGTGTAATGAAATGAAGAAATCAGTCGTGGAAGAATCAAGCCCAGACCTTCAAATTATAGCTGAATTGAAGCACTGTAAGACACAAACAGATTTCATGCATGCAACTCTAAATCCTCCTCTCGTAAGCAATAAAGCTTCACGACCGAGTAGTACATATCAGATTAGAATGAAATCACTGGACGAACTGATAGACGATGACGTGGTCGTCATTGGTGAGACAAGAAGACAGACAGATATTGTACAAAAAGAACATAGACCTCAGCTTCAAGAGTCGCCATTGAAAAAGATTGAGGAGTTGACTGAAAGGCAGAAGTTTTTAAATAACAATGATAAATATTCTTTGACATCCATCTTAAACCAGAGTTTGACGTAAGTTCTATTCATTTGTATATCTAGCTCTTCAATAATCGCTTAATAGAACTAAAAAAGGCTCATATACCAGAACTGCCAGAACTAACGCATGTTAAAAGCAGTTCATTATGGGAGTATATGAATAAGCTGAATGGATTCGAAGGGTCTAAGCCAGGGAAAAAGTAACTGAATAAGAAATAAAAATCCTATTTGGTACTTTTACTCCTCAGCCAGATATGTAAAAAATCATTAAATGGGGAATCGGAGATTGAAGAAGGGGTGGGGGTAAATTTGAAAAAAAGTGAGAAAGGTGATGAATATTACTTTTTCTACTCAGAGGCAAACAGATATAATTATTAAATTAAGATGTAAGTCAGTTTTGTTTAAGGTATTCCATGTATTGGTATTAAAAATAAACGGCATTTTACTTGTAAAATTTAATATGGTAATATTCAGATAACACATCAAGTTTTTTTCTGTGAGAAAAAAAAATGTAGGCTCGGATATTATCATGCTTCCATCATTACTCAGAAGCGTAGAACAAAGAAAAAAAACTGAACAAGCTCATTAATGCAATTGGGGATGCAGTCGTATGATTGTGAGCATTATTCATAATACCCTCTATATTCTTTGATACACAATTTTTTCACGCAATCTAAAACTGAAATAGAGCTCTTCTTAAAGTGAAAAATCTTCTGAAGTGTGGTCCCTTCTAGGGACTCCCTTATAAAAAGAGATACTACAATATCTTGGTAGTAGTCTTGTCAATTTTGATATTTATTTACATTTAGTCGTTTGATTTGATATCCTAGAGATAAAGGTGCTTGCTACTGTAGGTAATGCTGTATTGTTTTTATTAATTTCTATTTTTATTAAAAAAAAAAGTTTTTGTTTTAACAAAGTAAAGAGCGAAGCCATGTCTTGAGCAGAGCAAAAAAAGCAAAACTGCAAAGCAGAGTAAAGCAGAAATTATAATGAACAATGAACGAAAAGCTAAAAGAAACAGGTATTGAACTTAATAAAGAATGAAGCCAATAATGAACTTATGATGTACCAAAAAAAACTGATATTCAACAAATAGAAATTACTATATATATATGAACTGGAAAGTCGTCTCACTTGTACCCCAATTATAGTAAAAAAAAAAAATAAAAATAAAAAATTGTACCCTAATTATAGTTTTTATTTAATAGAAATTAGAAGAATTGTACAGTATTGCCTACTGCATCAAGCACCTCATCTTTGAAAGTTTAACAATGTTCTAGTTTAGAAATTACTAATACCATACATAATTAATGCTCATGTCATGCGTAGTTTTGATTTCATCAATAAATGTGACTATAGTGTGTCTGGATATAAAAGACAGAGCTGATTTTAACTTAACCAATTGATGTGCAACTCAGTAATAGCTGAGAATAACTGTGTGAACGGAGAAATGGTTCATTTTGTGCGCCATGAAGTCCCATTACCACTAATTGTTTAACCATTAACGTTTAGATCACCAATTCCCAAAGTGGTCCATTTGGATCTCTAGGGATCCGTCCAGGGTCTAAGATGGAGTAATGAAAAAATCGGGGTTCAAAATTCTTAAGTGGGGGTCAGCAAAAATTTATATGGTTTAGAAAGTGATGAACTAAGTAGCAGTAGCAGTAAAATTAGTTGTGACCTTAGCTTGAGTAGCATTAGCAGCAGTAGTAGTTGTAGCAGTAGAAGTAGTAGTAGGATTCAAATATTGGCTTTTGGTTAGTTCAACATCCTAAACAAAAACCCTGTAAATTTCAACTTCGCTCACCAGGTCGCTCCAAAGATTTTGCTAATACAGCCAATGGACTACCTGTGTTCAGATATCGTGCTGTGATTGAATTCAACTTCCCTTCTCAGTATGCCTTGAAAATTTCACCTTCATACACATAGCCATAGTTGCAATAGTAGTCACAGTAGTGGGAGTAGGAGCACTGACAGTACTAGTTACAGGACTAGTATTGGCATTAACAGTAATGTCACTAGCACTTGTAGCAGCAGTCATAATTAACGTGTTGTCTTTTGGTCAGTTAAACATCCCTCTCACCAACCCCTGTAAATTCTGACTTAATACAATTAGCCATGGTTATGATATAGCCGACACGCCCTTTTGATAACCTGCATAGTGTGTCTTGATCCATAGTGTGTCTTATTTCTTTTGAACTTCCACCTTAACATTTCTTGAAATTTTCATCTTACTACTCTTAACGTTAGTAGTAGTTGGAGGAATTGTAATAGTAACAGTAGTAGCGGTAGTAATATCAGCAGTATCATGCATATATTGCCTTTTGGTCAACTGTTCTTCCCCTTTTAACATTCCCTGAAAGGGGAGCCGGCGTCTACCCCCCTGAAAAATACTCTCCGCGGAAAATACCCCCCCCCCTTCCCGACTGGTTGGTCACCTATCAATTTCGATTTATAAAAAAGGACTAACTTTCATTGTATAAAAAAGGACTAACTTTCAATTTCTGACGTGATGAGCATCCTCCGAAGTTTCTGTGACCATGAGGAAGAGGAGGAGGGGATGAGGAAGGGGCAGTTCACCTCCTGTACAGAATAAATCGTGATCTTTTTGGGTTTTTTGCTACTCTTTACTTTCATAATAATAACATAGACCAGAAATATTCCTGGAAATCAAGGGGGTGAAATATAAATCTCACATTTTGATGTGTTATTTAAAGTTTTTTGTCCCCCCCCCCCCAAATATAACTCCCCCAGGGGATATGGGGATCATATATCCCGCCCTGGGGATAATATATCACTTTCTTCCTCCACCGTCTCCCCCCGGGTCTCCCTTAGAGATAATCTGTATTTATCTGAAGGCTCAATGAGAATTGGGATGTTTTGGTATTAAAATTCACCCTTTGAGACATCTCCCTCCCTCCCTAACTACAAGATACAAGACAATCAGAGAATCCAATTGTAGAGGTTTAAAGCCCTTATATGCAAATGTTTGAAATTGTAACGCAACATTGACAAAGCAATTGTAAAACAACATTTGAAATGGGAATTTACCTAAGACAGTGAAATTTTGTTTAGACCTTAAAAATATCTCGGTTAGTTAGGGAGGGAAGGAAGGAAATACCTTAAAGGGTACATTTTAATGCCAAAATATCCCAACTCTCATTGAGCTTTCAGATAAATATAGAATCAGTTCTAAGGGATGGACAAAGGAAGGGTAGAGGTAAAAATTGATTTAAAATCCCCAGGGCCGTATCCAGGACTTCGGTTTGGGGAGTTCTTTAAAAAAAAAAACATATCAAAAATGCAAAATTGATAGTTAAGCCCTCTTGATTTCCAGGAATATTTCTGGTCTACTTTGTTATTAAGAAAAAAGGAGCAACGTTTAACCCCAAAATGAGCAGAAGTTATTCCAAATAAGAGTAGGACTGTCCCTTTTTCATGCCCACCTCTGCCTCATGGTCGTAGAAACTTCGGAGGATGCTCATTTGATCAGAAATTGTCGTACTTTTTTAGGCTTGTCGTACTTGTCGTACAGACTTGTCGTACTTTTTTGTAAGTCGAAAGTGATTGGAGTGACAGTCGCGGGAGGATATTTTTCTGCGGGGGGTATTTCCCGCGTTGTGAGATATTTTCCGGGGGGAAAACCGGGACCTCTGACATTTCCTATTTAATTCCTTAATCCATTCCTGAGATATGCCTTTTTAACAATCTACATGCATATAGTGTGTTTTGATTTAGTTCAAATTTCCCCTGTATATTCTCTCTAATTTACCCTTCATATCCTTAGTCTTAATAGTACTAGCATCATAGTAGTAGTGGTAGTAGTAAGGACAGTAGTAGGAGAAGCAGCAATAGTGTTGTATTAGTAGTAGTAGTAACATCAGTATTAATAGCAGCAGTAGCATGCGGATTTTGCCTTTTGGCCAGTTGAGCCCCTGGTGATGCCCTGAAAGTTTCAGGTTGATGGGGTGGACCGTTTGAAAGATATTGCAGATGTGCCGTTTTGACAATTTGTATGCACATAGTGTGTTCTAATTAAGTTCAACTTTCCTTTCAACGTTTCCTCAATTTTTCACATCAATATCCTCAGCCTTGGCAGTACTCACTGCAGAAGCACTACTTATACTGATAGTAGTGAAAATAGTAGTAGTAGTAGTAGTAGTAATAATAATAATATTAGTTTTAGTTGTATAGTAGTAGTGTGCAAGTATCGCCTTTTGTAATAATACCTTTGTAGTAATAATAGTAATAGTAGTTTTAGTTGTATAGTAGTAGTGTGCAAGTATCGCCTTTTGTTCAATTGATCTTCTCCTTTTAACATTCCCTGAAAGTTCCAACCTAATGCCCTATCCATTCCTGAGATACGTACTTTCGACAATATGCATTCAAATAATGTGTTCTGGTTTAGTTCAAATCTCCCCTTTTTATCTTTCCAAATTTTCAACTATGATATTGCGATGTGCCTTTTTGAAAACATGCATGCACATATATCTTTCTTTTAATTGGCACTCCCCCTAAAGGCTCCCATAAAGTTTCACCTTAATAACCTTAACTTAAGTAGTTACAGCAATTGTTGTAGTTGTATTAATCGCATACACATAATGTTAGTTCAACTCCGCCACGATATACACCGAAAGATCCAACTTAATAATGTAAGCCGTTCCTGAGATATTTTTGTTTCACCCTTTTGACAGTGTACATGCTCATAGTTCGTTTTGATTCAGTGCAACATCCGCCTAAACATTCCTTGAAAGCTTCGCCTTAATACACTTAGCTTGCGTAGTAGCATTAGGTGTAGTAGTAGTAGTTTTTGTTGTATTATCAGCAAACGCTGAAAGTTTTAACTTAATACCATAAACCGTTCCTGAAGCATTCCTGATATGTCCTCTTGACAACCTGTATGCCCGTAGTGTGTTTTGATTTATTTCAGCACTGTTTCAATTCCCATCAAATTTTCACCTTAATACCTTTGCTTTAGTAGCAGTAGCCGTAGTACCCGTAGTGATAGAAGTAGCAGTAATAGTAGCACTAGTAGAAATAATAGCAGTAGCCTTAGATTTAGTACAGTAGTAGTAATGGCAGTAGTAATAGTAGTGGCAGTAGTAGTAATAGTAGAAGCAGTAATGTTATGTTGCAAATATCGTCTTTTGGTTTGTTCAACGCCCCCAACAACAAGCCCTGTAAGTTTCAACTTCACACAACAAAGCGTTCTTAACATACTGTTGTATACGCCCTTGACAACCTGCATACAGACGGCGTGTAGCGATTCAGTTCAACTTCCCCCCTGAATATTCCCTGAAAATTTCACCTTCATACCCTTCAGCGTAATTGTAATAGTGGTCACAGTAGTAGTAGTAGTAGTATTAGTAACATTACTTGTAGGACTTGTAGTGGTAGCAGTAATAGTACTAATATTAGTAGCCTTTTGGTCATTTGGACATCCCCTGGGAAGTTTCAACTTATCACAATTAGCCGTTGCTATGACATTGCCGATATGCCTTTTTGATAACCTGTATATTCATAGTTTTAATTTAGTTCAGTTTCCCCTCAAGGCTTACTGAAATTCTCATCGTAATACTTTTAGCCTTGGAAGTATTTGCAATAGAAGTAGTAGTAGTAGTAAAAGTAGCATGGTAGTAGTATTAGTGGTTGTGTTATCGATTTTCTCTTTTAAGCATTCTCTGAAAGTTCCAAATCAATACCCAAATCCATTCTTCAAATACGCCCTTTTGACAATCTGCATGTATACAAAATTTTCCTGAGTGTGTTCTGATTCAATTTAAATTTCCCTGCAATATTCTCTTAAATTTTCACCTTCACACGCTTAGCCTTAATAGTACTACTATCCTGGAAGTAGTGGTATTAGTAAGACCAGAAGAAGCAGTAGTGTTTCATTAGTAGCAATGGTAGTAGAAGCAATATTAATAGTACTAGTGGCATATGCATGTTGCCTTTGGTAAGTTGGACATCCCCCTCATGATGTTCGCGAAGTTTCATCTTGACATGGTAAGCAGTTCCAAAAACATTGCTGATACGCCCTTCTGACAATCTGTTTGCACATAGTATGTTTTGATTTTGTTCAACTTTCCTCTCAACATTTCCACATATTTTCACTTCAATACCCTCAGCTTTGGTAGAACTTACTACTGAAGCAGTAGTTTTAGTGGTAGTAGTAGTATTTGTAGTAGTAGTAGTCGTTGTAGTAGCGTGCAAATATTGCTTTTTTGTTCAATTGATCATCTCCCTTATCATTTCCTGGAAGTGCCAAATTAATATACTCAGTAATTCCTGAGTTCCGGCTTTTTGACAACCCATATGCACATAAATGGTTTTGATTTAGTTCAACACTGCCTTCAACACTCTGAATGCCCTTTGTCTTTTTGGAAACTAAAGGTCAAACATGCCCCCCTTTCTCAATAACAAATACTATATATAAACAATAGGTGAATTGTATAACTTGCATCCCTTGCCCCAAGGACTGTGGGAGTTGGTACTCCCAAAAACACAGTTACTGGACCTTCCAACTACGCTGAACTAAATGGCTATCTAGGAATTTTGATATGATGTGTTTGGGGGGAATGATGGACTTGGGTGGGGGGGAGGCTGGCTGCCCTCCAATCACTTTTGGATCTTAAAAAGGACGCTAGAACTTCAATTTTGAATCGAATAAGCTCATTTCGAAGTTTTTACTACAAATCCTTTTATACAAAAATAAACAAATAAATTAGGTCAGAAAAAAACAAATAAACAATACTTTGTGCAAAATACTGTTTCGATATTTCCTTTGTGATTCTTTGCTGTTTAGTATTTGTATTATTTAATTTATTTTCTTTCACAGCAAAGAATTGGCTATTGTTCTCTGGCAACTGCAATTGCAACAAAAAAAAAAAAAAAAAAAAAAAAAAAAAAAAAAAAAAAAAAAAAAAAAAAAAAAAAAAAACTGTTTTTATGACTTCCGTAGGGATTGTTCGCCGTTTAATATTGTATTACTTCCTTTTATTTTTTTTTCTTTTACAGCAAAGGATTGCGTCAAAAGGGTCGCAAAATACGAGTTAAAGCTACAAACTCTGACCATTATCCCAGTTCAAGTCAAATCGAAAAGGAACATTCGTCGACAAGAAAAAGAACGTCAAAAACAAATAGTATCATCCAGTCTCCAACGAATAACTCTGTAGCCCAAATGTCCAGCTGGAATCCTAGACAGAATATGACTAATATTCTTATACCACCACTCCTACCTGTTATTAATCGAAGTCAAGTTCAAGCTTTGACAACCCCACCTTCGATTGGAGAACCTTCTCAAATAACTCTCAGTCCTCCTACAAGTGTTTCCCAGATAATCTGCTCTTCACTGCCAATTTCCCAACCAGTGGTTTTTATTCCAATGAATGTCATGGGCTTTGATAGTAATCTACCAGAAGTTTCTAAGCTTCCGTCGCCTCCACCTCTAGCACATGCACCGGCGCTGAGGAATACAAAGAAGAATGTCACAACCATTAGAACGGACCAGGTGAAGAATGTTTTGTTTTTTTGAAGCTGTAATTTTGTTTCGAGACGTTTCTCTCTTTATTCCTGTCCGGTTGTTTGTCTATCTGTGTGTCTGTTTGTCTGGGTTCCCTTTTAACTGAACTCTTTTTTAAGCGAACCCTCGTGCAACTCAACCCTCGTTCAACTGAACCCTCGTTTAACTCAAGCCCGGTCTAACCCCCGTGCAATTCAACCCTCATTTAACTTCATCTTTATGCACCTTAACCCCTGTTTAAGCCAACCCTGTTTGACTCAACTCCCATTCATATAAACCCCATTCAGCTCAACCATTCTCCACAATCAATATTATAAATATAAAACGTAATTCTGCCTGTTTTGTCGGAAGTGATGGAAGTTGACTCGAATGAAATGGTCTTTATTCATTGTTGTTATGTAAGTTTTTCTAAAAAAAATTTCTGCTTGAATGATAACCCCCCCCCCCCTTTAAAAAACAACGGTTTGTCCTTCTGTCTTATATATTTTAATTTAGCAAAACTTTTCATGCCTAGGGCCCAAGTAGACTTGAATCTGAGGGTTGCAGTAATAGTTGCAATCTAGTACAGTGAGAACGACGGCCCATAGTAACCAAAAGCTTGAAAACACGTTAAAAAAAATCTCGCTGTTGATGCTGAGTCAGGACTGATAGCTTTTATTTAGATTTATTTAATTAGTAAAAGTTTATTATGGGAACAAATTTATGGGGAAAAAAAGGCTGGAAACGCTTATGAGTCTACTTTTTTATTTCTCCAGTACTAATAGGGCCTTAAAACATCATAGAGAGTTTGTTTAGGGTCATTTGAAAACCATAACTCATGTTTACGCGCTTTTTATAATTTCGTCATGCCAGTATCATCATAAAATGCCTTATGGCACCAATGAATTTATGGTCCTTTCTGCCATGTAAAGGCTTGAAACCATAAAAGGTCTTATTTGAAATCTCCGTCATCGAAAACCCTTAAACCAGAACTTAAAAGTCTCCTCGTGATTATTCCCTTTCCAGTCCCTTATGCAAGTGGAAAATAAAAAAAGATTTTCCAAAAAACTACCAAGTGAAGAAAAATCTCTCAATTTCAAAGCTCATCTGTCAATGATATATTAGATATCCAACTCTCAATAACTCGGGATAGATGCTGTTTATTTTCATTTCAACACTAAAATTAACTATGAAACAAATTCTTTCGGGAATTTTGAAAAAGCTTGATACCCGGACGTGTCTTCTTTTTTTCCAACGGGGCAATGGAATATCTCAGGGGCGTTGAAATAGTAACCCACGTCCGACTCCATAAAGGAGTGTAACCATCCGAGGTTCTTGGAATTCGGTTTTTATTTTCCCCGTCCTATAAAGGCATGCGTGAACTGGCCACTGGTTTTGATGTTACATAGCATATTTCACCTGAAAGTTCCAAATAAAAAGACGATTTATTCAGTATTCAAAATTGCTTCTCAGCAAAGTTCAATTAGAAAAAAAAACCATTTCAGTTGAAAGTGAAGCATTCAAACTTCAAACGAGCAGAAATAATTTCGTATATGAGTGAAACTACCCCTTCCTCAACCCTTGCTCTTTACGCTAAAATCTTAAAGTTATATAAGAATACTTCTAATTCGGTTTCAACGGCCCTGTGTTTGACCAGTCTTTCTAAAAAAATTGTGACAAAAAGGCAAACTTTGTATAAGTGATTGAGCTGTGCCTCTATTCAGCTAGTATATATGACACTGAACTACGCTTTTTTTATGTATCTCTTCCGATAAATCTAATTCAATTGCTTTGATATTAGACGAAAAATCGTCAAATATATATTTTTTAAGTTAATTTTGTACTTCGCTCTGACAATATATCAGCCCTTATGTTTCTATTACAGAGTCTAAATAGACCACCTTTAGAGATTCCATCCCCGGATGTTTCCATAATTCCAGTAACGTTTGACAATTCAGCAGAAGAAACTACGCTGCCAAGTGTTGCAATGAGTGCGAGTAAAGTTACAACAATCGTGAAAAAGGACCCATCTTATGGTAGCTGCAACGAATATAACTGTACGTGCAAGGGGTGTTTGGCAATCTGCTCTTCACCCATGTCTTCGTTGCCAAGTGTTATATGTGATTCACCAGCAACAGTCTCTTCTGAAAATGTACGTATCATGTTTTTATCACTGATCATCGTTTTTATGGCACTTGGCATAAAACCAAGTGACATATAGCAATCGCAAATTATGTCGGTCGGTCGGTCTGTCTGTCTGTCTTTCCCGGTTTTGCTAGTTTAGGCACTTCCACATAAGCTAGGACGATGAAATTTCGCAGGCGTATTAAACCAGACCAGATTAAATTAGAAATAGTCGTTTTCCCAATTCGACCATCTGGGGGGGGGGGGGGGTGGAGTGGGGGGGACGATTAATTCGGAAAAATTAGAAAAATGAGGTATTTTTAAATTACGAACAGATGATCAGGTCTTAATGAATTTGATATTTAGAAGGATATTGTGTCTTGGAGCTCTTATTTTAAATCCTGACCGGATCTGGTGACATTGGGGGAGTTGGATGGGGATACAAAAAATCTTGGAAAACGCTTAGAGTGGAGGGATCGGGATAAAATTGGTGGAAAAACTAAGCATAAATCCTAGATACGTGATTAACGGATCCACTCTATTTGGGGGAGTTGGGGGGAGGGTTAATTCTGAAAAATTAGAAAAATGAGGTATTTTTAACTTAGGAAGGAGTGATCGGAACTTACTGAAATTTCATATTTAGAAGGACCTCATAATTCAGATCTATTATTTTAAATCTTGACCGGATTCAGTGTCATTGGGGTGGGGGGTGGGGGGGGTCTTGGAAATCTTGGAAAAGGCTTAGAGTGGAAAGATCCGGATGAAACTTGGTGGGAAGAATAAGCACAAGTCCAATATAGGTGGCTGACATAGCCGGATTAGATCTCCTCTCTTTGAGAGAATTGGGGGGGGGGGAGTATTTCGGAAAAATTAGAAAAAATGAGGTATTTGTAACTTACGAAAGAGTAATCAGATCTTAATGAAATTTGATATTTAGAAGAATCTTGTGCTTCAGAGCTCTCATTTTGAATCTCGACCAGATATGGTGACATTGGGGGGAGTTTGAGGGGGAAACCGGAAATCTTGGAAAACGTGAAAATTGAGGTATCTTTATCTTAAGAATGGGTGATTGGATCTTAATGAAACTTGATATATACAAAGGTCTTATGTCTCAAATGCTCCATTTTCAATTTGAATCGGATCCGGGGACATGGGGTTTGGAGGGGGAAACAAATCTTGGAAACCGGAAATCTTGGAAAACGTCTAGAGTGGGGAGAACGGAATGAAACTTGATGGGAAGAATAAGCACAAGTCCTAGATAAGTGATTGACATAATTGGAACGGATTCGCTTTCTTTGGGGAGTTGGGGGGGGGGGGTTGTTAATTCGGGAAAATTAGAAAAATTGAGGTATTTTTAACTTAAAAACGGATGATCAGATCATACTGAAATTTGATGTCTAGAAGGAACTCATGTCTCAGAGCTCTTATTTTAAATACCGACCAGATCTAGTGACATTGGGGGGAGTTGGAGGGGGAAACCGAAAATCGTGGAAAACGCTTAAAGTGGAGAGACCGGGATGAATCTTGGTGCGTTGAATAAGCAAATGTCGTAAATACGTGATTGACGTAACCGGACTGGATCCTCTCTCTTTGGGGGAGTAAGGAGGGGGGGTCCACTGCTTTGGTGCTTCTGGATGTGCTAGGACGATGAAAATTGTTAGGCGTGTCAGGGATCTGCACAAATTGTCTTGATAAAGTTGTTTTCCCTGATTCGACCATCTGGGGCGCTGAAATGAGAGGAAAAGGTAGAAAAAATGAGGTGTTTTTAACTTACGAGTGGGTGATCGGATCTTAATGAATGTTGATATTTAGAAGGACCTTGTGTCTCAGAGCTCTTATTTTAAATCCCTAACGGCATTAAGCCTCTGATTTTCCTTTTAAATCAATCTATTGATTCTTGGAATTTACTAGAGCTCATGCCATATGAGCTCTGGGCTCTTCTGACCTTGCCACAAGTGCCATACGAGCCTTTAGCTCTTGTTTCGTATAAGTTGAGGCCAGTTTACTATGATATTTTGCTAATGCTGAAGGTGTCTGCGCTAACATAAAACCTTAAACTGTTTTGTTATTTTCTAGAGTTTTTTTTTGAAGATGGTAGCCAACGAAAGTTTTTTTAAGAATATTGTGATTGGTTAGTTTCAGCTATGTTCAAAGCAACTGAATCTGAATGTTGATCAAACCTGTATTGGGAAGAGTTTGGATTCAGTTTATTTTCCTGGCAGTGGATTAATCTTGCTAATAGTAAATATTATTGCGGTATGACGAGCATAAGTTGCATTAATAGTGAACTAACAATTCACAAACTTTTCAATAAATTAAAAGATAGAAGAAGACTGACAATGGTTTCAAGGGGGAGGGGAGATGAGTTCTGCTGGAAGGTAGTATACTAGTTTTTTAGGGACAGGAAAGTTTTATTTTAGGCATTGAAGATACGAATAAACGGTCTTAATTGAAAACTTTCATTTTCGTCTTATTCTTTTTTTAGTGGAAAAGGGGACAAATACTCTTTATTTATTAATACGGGGAAAAATACGAAAAATTTGATTTTCATCACATTTTTATAAGTAGAAAAGGGGACAAGCCATAAAGTAAATCAAAATTGTTCGTTAGAAGAAAAAATCCTTAAATAGAGAAAATCATAGAAAAACTAGAGAAAATCATGACCAGCGCAATAGCCCTACATGAATAAAGAGAGATGTGCGCACAATGTACAATTTTTTTTTGGTTTGTTTAGACCAGGGCACTTTGTATAGAAAGTTGTCTAAAAACTTCGAAAAGGGCTCATTTGATTGGAAGTAGTTGAAAGTGATTGGAGGGCAACCAGCCCACGTCAATCATTTCCCAAAACACATCCAATCAAAATTTTAGATAAGTATTTTTTCCAGTGTAGTTGAAAGGTCCATAAGTTATGTGTTCGATGAGGAACCACCGCCCCACAGCCCCCAGGGCAAGCGTTGTAAATTATCCTCCAGGGGCTTATAAAGCTCTAATGGAAAATGGTTGTCGTATAAATTTCCAAAGGGGTTCGTTTGCTAAGAAATCGAAAGTCCTGGTGCCCTTTTTAATTGGTGAAAGTGATTGGAGGGCAATCTGTCCATCTCCCCCATGCACGTCATTTCCCAAAAAGATCCAATATATTTTTTTCAGCGTAGCTGAAAGGTCCAGTAATTATGTTTTTGAGGATAACCACCCCACAGCCCTCAGGGCAAAGGTTGAAAGTTATGTTGGAGGGCATATAAGGTTTTTATGGAAAAGGGAGTCGTTCAAATTTCCCATTTTGCTGGAGGGTATATAAAATTTTTATGGAAAAGAGAGTCGTTTAAATTTCGCAAGAGGCTCACTGGATTAGAAATCTGAAGTTCTAGTGATGTTTTTAAAAGTCAGCTCGGAGCCCCTAGCCTCCCCTCCCCCTCACGTCCTCTTTTCTCAAAATGTATCTAATGTAAATTTTGAGTTAGCCATTTTACTCAAAATAGTCTCATGATCCATAAATAGAGAAAATTAAAGAAAAACTAGAGAAAATCATAGCCAGAATATTTTTTCAATAAATAAAAAAAATTGTATAATAAAAAAAATAAAAAGAGATAAATAGAATATAATCTTCTAAATGCCTTAAAACCAAGAAAGGTAGAAGAAAACAACCTAACTTGTTCAGTTTAAGGAGACGGGCTTAAAATCCAGGTTTCCCGTAGCATAGTTAGGATTTTGTCTAAATTTGGGAATAGATTGGGGGAGAGGAAGGTAAAA